>NW_024412426.1:10518295-10575849 GCF_014898765.1 Herpailurus yagouaroundi
TCTTTCTTTCTTTCTTTCTTTCTTTCTTTCTTTCTTTCTTTCTTTCTCTTTCTTTCTTTTAACGGAATGCTTCACGAATTTGGTGTCATCCTTGCACAGGGGCCATGCTAATCTCTGTGTCATTCCCATTTTAGTATACGTGCTGCCAAAGTGAGCACCAGAGACTGTTCTTTGATCACCTTCATCTGAAGGGAAATGGGAAAGAACACCTGCCCCCTTTGAACTCTTAAGAGACTTTGGGGTGTATGTCATCAGTTTGCCACTGATCACAGACTGTCTTGTATTATTATCTTTTGGTATCTGCCCTTTCATTCTCCCCCTACCCAGGCAGGGGCCCTGTTCAGCCCAGGGCCTACCTTAGGAATCTTAGTTGGTTCACAGGCCAGGTTGGCTAAGACTTGTCTCCCCAGCATCCTGTGTCCCCACTAGCTGGTCCATTTCCCCCCACGTTGGCTGTGCTTGGGAAAGGCGTGCTACCCTCTTAGAGCAGATCTACGGGCAGTAAGAAGCAGAGATCTACAGAACCCAGATCCTTGCTTCCGGTTTTGCGTAGCCCCTGGACTGCGGCCCTGGGATGACAGCCTTCCTTAACTTAACATAAATGAGACATACATGAGGACAATCTGCTCTCTCTTCATCCAGCTAGGGTTTAGTGAGTGCTGGTAAAGCACAGTTTGCACTGGAGTAATTGGAGAATGGAGTTTGCCCTTCCCAATCTGTGCACAATCTGTTAGCAGCTAAAAACAAATGTTAGCAGTTATAATTACCATCATTTTGTCTCCAGGCTTGGATCACATTCCAGGTGTTCTAGAAGATAGTCCGTTTCCTTTCTTTTCTCTTTTAAGTACCATGCCCTGTTTGAAGCGGCTTCAGAGGGCAATTGTGCTGTAAATCTTCACCTCCTGTATTGGTTCAGGACTCTTTCGTAGTTTGTGCCTAGTAGTTCCTTTGAACTATGCTGTCCCAAGTTAGAAAGACCTTTCTGAGGTATGGCTGCCTCTAAGAACACTGTTGAATTGGTGCCATGGTAACGTTTGCAAAGCAGCTACTGCTAGGATACGGCTCTGACACTTATTACTTTATTTGCATTTCAAACCACCTGTTCCAAAGATGAAAATATACATGAATGCATATTCCAGTCTGGATAAAAGCATACTATCTGACTATTTAAGTGAACGTCTTGGTTTTTTTTTTTTTTTTTTTTTCCTCCCTCCGGCTGTAAGAATCAAGCTCTGAAGTCATGCCTCTCAGAGTCTTTGTCCTGATCCAGAATAAGTGCCAGGCCTCATGTGTGGATACGGTTTGTTGGTTGTGTTGCCTGTGGAGGCACAAGGGCCTTTTCTTAGGAGGCTTGCCCTTCTGGGAGAAGGAGGCACCTATGAAAGGGAGCAGAGACTTGATCTCCCCCAAAAGAGGCGCTTTTTACTACTAGGTCCACAATCCCTGAAGAGAAAGCTCTTCAGTTTGTCCAAACCTGAGTCATTATGTGCTAGTAGTCTCTCTCCTCTTACACATTCTCTGGGAGATCCTTCCTATTGGTATGTAGGTGGGTCCTTCCAGCTTAAGGCAAACTTTGCCTCCGGATCAGTTGTGGCCCTTTCTCCATAGTTAATGGAAGAGCCACTCAGCCTTTTCCCCTCTGTTCCCTTGCCTCCCTTCAACTCCACACCATCTCCTAGGACATTGAACTTGTTGGTAGTCATGATTCATTGTCTATGGCCTCTCCCAATTACTCCCTCTTTCCTCTTCCTCAGGCCACTTGAAGCAACCAGTGGTGATCACTATTGTGTATTTCCATTACCTACCACCAAAAAGTTCTTAAATATATACTATGCTGAAGATAGCCCATCAGGGATAATGGAAGCACCTAGAAGCCTTTCTGCAGCAGTGTTACCACTCTTAACTGGTTCCTCCATCAAACTCCCAGTCTCCACAACAGCAAGTGTCCTTTCTCCTCTAGGGGGCTCCTTCTAGTTTAGATGTTTCATGTTGATCTCTGCCCTTTAAGGGTCTCACGTGTATTCACTTAACTCCTCAGCTAGTTATTTGTCAGTTACATTGTCTTCCATGCTTTTTTTTTGGTGTGTGCTCACTGTTGTATCCCATTCCTTCCCCATGACTGGCCGCTGATCATGCCTTTGTCATTCTCACCTCCTGCCTCCATTTTCATAGTATCTCCTGAGTTTACAACTCAGCAAACTTGTAAATATAAAACCAAAATTTCATCTTTTATTTAACATTAGTAAATGACATCCCATTTAAAAATATTACCTTAAAAATGAACCTCTATCCACTAGTATATTTACCAATTGCATTTTAGGTAATTTTAGGGATGGGTAATCCCTACGTAGCCACCATTTTAAAAAACAGCTCTATTGAGGGATAATTGAAAAATAAAAATTATGTATTAAATTTAGGGCGTACAACTTGATCTTTTTCAAAAAATTTTTTTTTAACATTTATTTATTTTTGAGACAGAGAGAGAGCATGAACAGGGGAGGGTCAGAGAAAGAGGGAGACACAGAATCTGAAACAGGCTCCAGGCTCTGAGCTGTCAGCACAGAGCCCGATGCAGGGCTCGAACCCACTGACCGCGTTTAACAGACTGAGCCACCCAGGCACCCCATCTTGATCTTTTGATGTATTTCTACATTGTGAAATGATTATAACAATCTAGCTAATAACATATCATATAGGTATCTTTTGGTGGGGGGTGCTGTATGAGAGCATTTAAGAGCTACCCTCTTAGCAAGTTCAAGTATGCAATATCGTATTATTAACTGTAGTCACCATGCTGTTCATTAGATCTCTAGAACTGAGTCATCTTGCATAACTGAAACTTTGTACCCTTTGACCAACATTACTCCATATCCTCTTTCCCCCAGCCCCTGGCAATCAACACTTTACTCTAAGCTTCTGAGTGTATTGTATTTTATTTTATTAAAAATTTTTTTTAATTTTATTTTTTATTTTTAAAAATTTACATCCAAATTAGTTGGCATATAGTGCAACAATGATTTCAGGAGTAGATTCCTTAGTGCCCCTTACCCATTTAGCCCATCCCCCCTCCCACAACCCCTCCCGTAACCCTCAGTTTGTTCTCCATTTGTGAGTCTCTTCTGTTTTGTCCCCCTCCCTGTTTTTATATTATTTTTGTTTCCCTTCCCTTATATTCATCTGTTTTGTCTCTTAAAGTCCTCATCTGAGTGAAGTCATATGATTTTTGTCTTTCTCTGACTAACTAATTTCACTTAGCATAATACCCTACAGTTCCATCCATGTAGTTGCAAATGGCAAGACTTCATTCTTTTTGATTGCTGAGTAATACTCCATTGTATATGTATACCACATCTTCTTTATCCATTCATCCAACAATGGACATTTGGGCTCTTTCCATACTTTGGCTATTGTTGATAGTGCTGCTATAAACATGGGGGTGCATGTGTCCCTTTGAAACAGCACACCTGTATCCCATGGATAAATGCCTAGCAGTGTAATTGCTGGGTCGTAGGGTAGTTCTATTTTTAGTTTTTTGGGGAACCTCCATAATGTTTTCCAGAGTGATTGCACCAGCTTGCATTCCCACCAACAATACCAAAGAGATCCTCTTTCTCCACATCTTCACCAACATCTGTTGTTGCCTGAGTTGTTAGTGGTGGCCATTCTGACAGGTGTGAGGTGGTATCTTATTGTGGTTTTGATTTGTAGTTCCCCGATGATGAGTGATGGTGAGCATTTTTTCATGTGTCGGTTGGCCATCTGGATTCTTCTTTGGAGGAGTGTCTATTCATGTCTTTTGCCCATTTCTTCACTGGATTATTTGTTTTTTGGGTGTTGAGTTTGATAAGTTCTTTATAGATTTTGGATACTAACCCTTTATCTGATATGTCACTTGCAAATATCTTCTCCCATTCTGTCGGTTGCCTTTTAGTTTTGCTGATTGTTTCCTTCACTGTGCAGAAGCTTTTTATTTTCAAGAGGTCCCAGTAGTTCATTTTTGCTTTTGTTTCCCTTTCCTCCGGAGACGTGTTGAGTAAGAAGTTGCTGTGGCCAAGATCAAAGAGGTTTTTGCCTGCTTTCTCCTCGAGGATTTTGATGGCTTCCTGTCTTACATTTAGGTCTTTCATCCATTTTGAGTTTATTTTTGTGTCTGGTGTAAGAAAGTGGTCCAGGTTCATTCTTCTGCATGTTGCTGTCCAGTTTTCCCAGAACCACTTGCTGAAGAGACTGTCTTTATTCCACTGGATATTCTTTCTTGCTTTGTCAAAGATTAGTTGGCCGTACATTTGTGGGTCCATTTCTGGGTTCTCTATTCTGTTCCATTGATCTGAGTGTCTGTTCTTGTGCCAGTACCATACTGTCTTGATGATTACAGTTTTGTAGTATAGCTTGAAGTCTGGGATTGTGAAAAAAAATTTTTTTTTAATGTTTATTCATTTGCTGAGAGAGAAAGAGAGAGACAGAGTGTGAGTGGGGGAGGGGCAGAGAGAGAGGGAGACACAGAATCCAAAGTAGGGTCCAGTCTCTGAGCTGTCAGCACAGAGACTGACATGGGCTTGAACTCACAGACTGTGAGATCATGACGTGAGCTGAAGTTGGCCGCTCAACTGATTGGCCACCCAGGCACTCCTATGAGTGTATTTTAGATTCCACATATAAATGACATTATACAGTGTGCGTCTTTCTGTTTCTGGCTTATTTCATGAAACATAACATCCATCAGGTTCATCCACGTTGTGGCAAATGCCAGGATTTTTTTTCAAAGGCTGAATATTCCATTGTATGTATATACCACATCTTCTTTTTTCATTCATCTGTCTAGGGACATTTAGGTTGTTTCCATATTTTGACTGTTGTGAATAATACTGCAATGAATATGGGAGTGCAGATATTTCCTTGGGATACTGATTCGTTCTTTTGGATAAATACCCAGAAGTGGGATTGCCAGATCACATGGTAGTTTATTTTTAATTTCTTGAAAAACTGCCATATTGTTTTCCATAATGGCTCTACCAACTTACATTCTCACAGTATAGAAGGGTTCCGTTTTCCATGTCATCACCAACACTTTGTTATCTTTTGTCTTTTTTTTTTTAACATTTTTAATGTTTATTTATTTTTGACAGAGAGAGAGAGAGACAGAGCATGAGCGGGGGAGGGGCAGAGAGAGAGGGAGACACAGAATCCAAAGCAGGCTCCAGGCTCCAGGCTCTGAGCTGTCAGCACAGAGCCCGACGTGGGGCTCGAACCCACAGACCATGAGATCATGACCTGAGCTGAAGTCAGACGCTCAACCAACTGAACCACCCAGGCGCCTCTCTTTTGTGTTTTTCATAATAGCCATCTGAACAGGTGTGAGGTAATATTTCGTTGTGGATTGGATTTACATTTCCTTACTGATTAGATTATTTGGTTTCTTTTTGCTATTATATATGTTCCTTATATATTTTGGCTATTAGCCCCTTATCACATACGTTGTTTGCAAATGTTTTCTGCCATTCTGTTGGTCATACGTTGTTTGCAAGTGCTTTCTGCCATTCTGTAGGTTGCCTTTTCACTTTGCTGATTAAGTTTCTTTAGCCTTGCAGAAGCTTTTAAGCATCATGTTGTCCCACTTGTCTATTTTTGCTTTTGATGCTTTCACTTTTGGTGTCATATTCAAAAATTTATCACCAAGACCAATGTCGAGAACCTTTTTCCTATGTTTTCTTTTTTAGTAGTTTTACAGTTTCAGCTTTTGTTTGTCTTTAATCCATTTTGTGTTGGTTTTTGTATATGGTGTGATGTAAGAGTCCAGTTTTACTCTTATGCATGAGCCACCATTTTTACTACATCTGTTGGGTATAGGAAAATTCCAAAGGAAGATCCACTTTGCAAAACTCCATTTGGATTGCACAGAATGATTTTGAAAACGGAATTTAACCACAAGGAAATGAAGGACCTTGAACATGGGGTTCTTTCTCACAATTCTTATTGCTAAGTTGACATGCACAAGAAAGGAAAACTTTGAAGAAACATCTATTTCCCCCAAACAGACTCCTTTCTTCTGTCTTCCTTTGTTACCTTGCCATTTTTCATCTTCATTCAGATGAGTTATGATGCATATTATCTATATCAAAGTAATATGCCATTATAATGAAAAAGCTTTACAAAGGTAAAACTCTCTTACATGGACATATATTTTTTAAAAGAGCTTTACTAGGAGCGCCTGGGTGGCGCAGTCGGTTAAGCGTCCGACTTCAGCCAGGTCCCGATCTCGCGGTCCGTGAGTTCGAGCCCCACGTCAGGCTCTGGGCTGATGGCTCAGAGCCTGGAGCCTGTTTCCGATTCTGTGTCTCCCTCTCTCTCTGCCCCTCCCCCGTTCATGCTCTGTCTCTCTCTGTCCCCAAAATAAAAATAAAACGTTGAAAAAAAAGAAAAAAATAAAAGAGCTTTACTCAGTTTAACATCCCCAAATTGTTTCTAATCTATGTTCTGGCATCCCAACTTGGGATACATCTAACTAAGATGGCTTATATGTTGCTAGTTGCTGTCTGTAAAGTGATTTTAATAATTTGTTTTATTGCCCGTTTTCTTACTTTAATTTGAGTGTACTGTGCCCAATTAATTCTATAATTCACTGCTTTCATAGCGGTTTCGTTGACACTGAATAATAATGCCCACATTCATGTAGCAGTAAGAAATTCTCTAAACTGAAGGAAGAAAGCAAGCATGAAATAAAGAAGAACAGAGAATTCAGTAGATTTCATGGGGCCCACTAAGGAATTAGGTAGGAAAAATGGGATAAGACAAGTGTCAGAGTTGAGAGGAAAAGACAAAAAAAGCAAAGGATGAATGTCCTAGCTTGTGATTAGAAGCGGAAAGGCCACAAGGTGGCAGCACAGTCTTAACAGTGGGAAACTGTCTCTTGGACAACCCTTAATTTGCTAAAACCACATGCTTGCAGAATTCTTCCATGTTGGTTTCCCCCTTTATCCTAGCTAACACCAACAAATGTTTAGAATCAAAGGTAATCCTTAAAACTCAAGCTGAGGAAAAGTGCAGGGTAAAGGCACCATCTTTACTCCCACAATCTGAACAGATGCTCTAGAAAAGCTTTCAAACTATCTGTGGGGAAGGCCCAATTTAAGTTGACACACCATCATATACATATGATGTATACATATACATGTATACATCATATACATGTACATATGTGTACAATGATATACACATGATCATTTCGTGAAATTCAATGAAAGTGATTTTATAGAAAAATGAACAAGAAAGATGTAGAAATCATAAGCTCATTTTAAAAAGTAGTTGTTAAAAAATAAATAGACCAAAAGATCTAAAAGTTTTAAATCATGTTTCAGTAAATGGAAATGGAACGCTTGTCTAATTTTGCTTGTGTTGCTGCTGCTTTTGATGTCGTATCCAAGAAATCATTGCTAAGACCAATGTTCTGAAGCTTTTCCTGTCTATTTTCCTCTAGGAGTTTTATGGTTTCAGATCTTATGTTTAAATCTTTAATACATTTTGGGTTGTGTGTGTGTGTGTGTGTGTGTGTGTGCATGGTATAGGATAAGGGTCCAATCTCATTCTTGTGCATACAGGTGTTCAGTTTTCCTAACACCTTTCGTTGAAGAGACCATCCTTTTCCCATTGTGTAGCTTGGCACCCACATCAAAGATCATTTGACTGTATGGGTGTGGGTTTATTTCTGGGCTCTTTATTTTGTTCCATTTCTCCATATGTCTATCTTTATGTAAATATAAACAGAACAAAATAACATAGGAAAAAAGAAAAAAATACCAAAACTGTACATGTTGTTTCTTGAAAGTATATGTACAGATGACTAATATAGAGAATCACTATTGCTGTTATTATACTCTAGTTATATTAAAAAAATTTTGAGGGATATAATACATATACATTTTCAGTGTCCTATATATACACATTTTATGAGAATCATATAGATCCGCTTATAAAATTTTTATTGTGACCAACCAACTGGCTTTTTGCTTGTTACTTTATTGAATCTAGGCCCAGTCGATGATAACACTATTTGCAGGATATAAAATATATCCAAACTGATTCTGTGTTTGTTTTGGTAGCATTATAATAGGGACAGCCAGTTTCAAGAGGTATGTTGGTAGGAGTAGAGGAAGAGATTTTAAAACAATTTCACAAGCTCAAGGTATTCATTTTTAGAAGTTTTAAAAAACAAAGCGAGTGGTACTGTATTTTCAAAATTCATCAGTAGCCAGTTCCAACAATTTATCCAAAAGGTTATATTAAATTTCAGTTATCTTTCAATGAAAGGACTAGTTGATGGTCCCATGAATTTCCTATGCATAGATACTCTATCAAAATTGTTATATGTTGCATTGATGATAGTCGTGAAAATTACGAGACATGATATAACAATCTCTGGAAACTCTGTCGTTCCACACTTGTAATACTTATTTTGACTTTCAGTCATCTGCTATTGAAAAACATGTTGGATTTCTTCCTTGTTTGAAAATATTGAGATTGTTAACATGTGATTTCAGACAAATAGGCAAATGACTGTCTAATATACTTTATCTTGGAAAAGTTGGGCCCAAACTAGTTTCTTGCCCAAAGTAGCTCTGAGAGTTTATTCAATAATTCAAACATTCTCTACACAACTTTCCCCCTGGATAACCATTGTCCCTAGCATGGGAAGCAGTTGTTGGTGATCGGCTTCCATATTATCACATAAACAGAATAATTTCAAATGTAATACATTAACCTTTGTGTAATTCATAGTTTTTACTGTGTAAAAACACATTGATTATTTCAACTTTTTCGACTGTTTTTTTTCATAGTACGATTTTCTTGATGAAGGAAATAATGTGTTGCTTTGCATTCTGGCTCAAGTTTCTTAATCTGAGCAATTATTCTAGAACTTTCTCCCATGATTTAAACTCTAAATCACTTTTCTGATATAAATCATCCAGGGTCATCTCTAAAAGTTTCTAAATATTTACTCTCAATTTCTGTACTTACATCGTTCACCCTGGTAACAGTTTATAAATGCACACATGTCACAGACTCAGCTTTGAATGACATTGCTCTCATGTACTTCTTCCATTTGATTTGTCACTATTAGGTAGTGACTCTACTTAACTGAGTTCACTAAATTTTATTTAAGTTAATTCCTCTGGCTATCTTATAATATAAATGATAAAGAATTTAAGGGGTGATTGGTTGGCTCAGTTGGTTAAGCGTCTCGCTCTTGATTTCGGCTCAGGTCATGGTCTCATGGTTCCGTGAATAGATCCCTGCGTTGGGCTCTGGGCGGGCAGCACCGAGCTTGCTTGGGATTCTCTCTCTCTCTCTCTCTCTCTCTCTCTCTCAAAATGAATAAGTAGACATTGAAAATAAATCAATGATAAATAATTTAAATGAAAATATTATTTGTTAAGTAGAGATTAACATTTACTGAATGCCTACTTTGTGCCAAAAATTTTACATGCCTTACATCCCTGAGAGGTGCCTATTATTACAATTTCCATTTTACAGGTAAGGAAACTGAGGTTCAAAGTGTTGCTCAAGATGACATAGCTAATAATTGGTAGAGCTGGGATTTGAACCCAGAGCACTCTAAAACTCTTTTCTTTATTCCATAACCCCTCGATCATGTCCTACTTTTTGAGAAAAAAAAAAAAAAAAAAAAAAAAAAAAAAAAAAGTTGAATTTATGTTCTAGCTTTAAGATAAATGGGAAAAATCAAATTTCAAAAGTGAGACAATGATAAAGTCAAGAAAGAGAAGCAAACATAGTAAAAGTGTGTCATGATGAGATGATAAAAACAACTGAAAAATGTTTCTGTCAGGAGAAAAGAACATTTTTTTTTAAACCAAGTTCATTGAGGCATAATTTACACCCATTCTAAGTGTGCAGTTCTATGAGTTTTGACATATGTATATATTCATGTTACCACCATTACAATAAAAATAAAAAACAGTTCCATCAAGCCCCAATTTTCCTTGGGTCCCTTTCTTCCCCATCAATCACCCTTCCTAATGGCTCTAAGGAAGTATTATCATTTTGCTGTTAATATAGTTTTATTATTTTTAACTTAATATATTTTAAATTTATTTTTTATAAATTTTTTTAATGTTTATTTATTTTTGAGAGACAGAGACAGAGTGTGATTGGGGGAGAGGCAGAGAGGGAGACACAGAATCTGAAGCAGCTCCAGACTCTGAGCTGTCAACACAGAGCCTGACACAGGTCTTGAACCCACAAGCCACGAGATCATGACCTGAGTTGAAGTTGGACGCTTAACTGACTGAGCCACCAAGGTGCCCCAGATTGGATATGTTTTTTTCCCAAGTTTCACATACATGAAATCATAAAGTATGAATTCTGGCATCTTTCATTTGTTGCTCAGCACATTTTTGAGATTCACCCACGTGATTGTGTATATCAGTAGCTTGTTACTTTTTAATAGTGAGTAATATTTCATTGTATAGATATGCTATAATTTATCTGTTCATTTGTTGATGGACATTTGTATTGTTTCTAATTTGGGGCTGTTATGAAAAAGATGCTCCGAACATTCATGTCTAAGTCTTTGTGTGGACATATGTTTCTATTCCTCTTAGACAAATACTAAGAGTGGAATTGCTAGGTTGCAAGATAAATGCATCTTGACTTTCTAAAAACTGTCAAACTGTTTTCCAAAGTAGTTGATTGTTTTAAATTCCCAGTAGCAACATACGAGCATTCCAGTTATTCTACATCCTTGACAACACTTGGTATTGTCAGTGAAAGGAAGCATTTGACATCAATTTAGAAAGACTAGTTTCTTTTTAGCTTGCCATTTGACAGGAAGGGAGTACACAGTGGATGGGATTCTGTAGTACTTCTGTTTCTTCATTTGCATAACTAACCCCCAATAAATCTCCAAGGGCACCATGCTTATCAAGAAATTTGATATTTGGCTTCTCACTGCTTTCAGCTCCTCTTGTGCCAGTTTCTTCCAAGTGAAGTCACTGATAGTGCTGAGCTGAGCTCAGTCCAATCTCATCCTTCAGTTAGTACTAGAGTCTGTGGAAGCGGAGAGAAAATATTATGGCCATGGACACAATAGGTAGAGGATATGGTGAGCTCTGAAAATCCTCTTAAGTGCTTGCTGTTAATAAGTCTGTTGTCAGTCTAATTGTTTCTTTGTAGATATTACCTTTTCTCTAGTGACTTTTAAGACCATTCCTCGCCTTTTATGTTTTATAGTTTTAACATGTGTTTAAGTATGGATTTAGTTTTATTTCTCCTGCTTGAAATCCAAGTTTGGTGATTCTTATTTTTCATGAATTCTGGAAAACACTTAGCCATTATCTCTTGAAGTATTTGTATCCTCCATTGTCTCTTTTCTCTCTTTTTGGAACATCGATTAGTTATATATGGAAACTTCTTACAGAACTCTTAATTTTCTGCTGTAATTCCTATTATTCATCTGTCAATACTGCATTCTATGTATTTTCTCCAGATCAATCATCTAGTTTTCTGCTTTTCCCTACAAGTCTGTTAATATGCTATTTAATCCACTTAAATTTGGGGAGCCTGGGTGGCTCAGTCGGTTAAGCATCTGACTTCAGCTCAGGTCATGACCTCATGGTTCAGGAGTTTGAGCCCTGTGTCTGGCTCTCTGCTGTCAGTGGAGAGCCTGCTTCTGGATCCTCTGTCCCCCTCTCTCTCTGCCCCTCCCCAGCTCATTCTCTCTCTCACTCTCAAAATAAATAAATAAACATAAAAAATACATACAATCCACCTAATTTAATCCATTTATTGGTTTATTTTTTTAAGTCATTGAATATAGAATGGCTCAAATTAACAACTCAGGCAACAACAGATGTTGGTGAGGCTGTGGAAAAAGAGGATCTCTTTTGCATTGTTGGTGGGAATGCAAACTGGTGCAGCCACTCTGGAAAACCGTATGGAGTTTCCTCAAAAAATTAAAAATAGAACTACCCTATGACCCAGCAATTGCACTACTAGGTATTTACCCAAAAGATACAAAAATGCTGATTCAAAGGGGCACATGCACCCCAATGTTTATAGCAGCACTATCCACAATAGTCAAGGTATGGAAAGAGCGCAAATGTCCATTGACTGATGAGTGGATAAAGATGTGGTATATATATACACTGGAATATTACTCAGCAGTCAAAAAGAATGAAATCTTACCATTTGCAACAACGTGGATGGGACTAGAGTGTATTATGCTAAGTGAAATAAGTCAGAGAAGACAAATATGATATGATTTCATTCATATGTGGAATTTAAGAAACAAAACAGATGAACATAGGGAAAGGGAAGCAAAAATAAGATAAAAAGAGAGAGAGAGACCAACCATAAGAGACTCTTAAATACAGAGAATGGGGCACCTGGGTGGCTCAGTCCGTTAAGCATCCGACTCTTGGTTTTGGCTCAGGTCATGATCTCACAGTTCATGAGTTCGGGCCCTGCATTGGGCTCAGGGCTGGCAGCATGGAGCCTGCTTGGGATTCTCTTTCTCCCTCTCTCTTTGCCCCTCCTCTGCTCATGTGCTGTCTTTCTCTCAAAATAAATAAATGAACATTACAAAAATTTTTTTAAATAAATAAAAACAATAGAGAACAAACTGAGGGTTGCTGGTGGGGTGTTGGGTAGGGGATTTGGGCTAAATGGGCAATGGGCATTAAGGAGGGCACTTATTGGGATGAGCACTGGGTGTTATATATAAGTAATGAATCACTAAATTCTATTCCTGAAATCGTTATTACGCTATATGTTAACTAACTTGGATTTAAAAAAGAAAAGCCACTGAATATATATACATATATTACATTGTATGTATATAATTTCTAGAAGCTTTATTTTGTGCCTGTATTTTTCTCCATTTTCATATTTTTTACCTTTTTAATCTTTAATTATTTTAAATGTTCTTATTATATAGTTTGTAAGAAATACTTCTATTATTTAATGTTCTTGGGAATTTAACTCTGCTTTTTGTTATTTCTGCCTGCTCTCGCTCATGGTGAATTGTTCCTTTGGGTGTTGTCAAGTTTTGTTTTTTAAGTCATGCTTGGTGGGGATCCTCTGTGGTCTGCAATGAAGATATGCTCCACAACAGTGGTTCTTAATCTTTGCTGCACATTAGAATCACCTAGTGAACCTTTAAAAATTAGAATGGCAGCTTGAACCCCAGACCAGTTAACTCAAATACTATGAATATGAGACTTACATATTAGCGTTTTTAAAGCTCCATAGTCATAGAAAACGAACAAGCAAACAAACAAAAAACTTTGCAGTCATGGTTGAGAACCACTGCTCTAGAAGAATTTGCCCTTAATTTTTAGGCACTACAAGTGTGTTTCTAGCCCTGGATCACCTTAATATCAATTTCTCATCTCTGGGTTCCTGAACTATGTAAGTAGTATACATTTTTTTTTAACAGTAGAAAAACGTTTTAAATGTAGAGTATCAACAAAGCCAATTTGATATTTGTTTTTGGGGGTTTCCCCCAACTTTATGGATAAACATAATTGTATATATTTAAAGTGTAAAAAGTGATGATTTTATGTACATATGCATTATGGAGGGATTACCAAGATCAAGTTAATTAACACGTTCATCACCTCACATAGTTAACTCTGGGGTTTTGTTTATTTTTGTGGTGAGAATGCTTAAGGTCTAATGTCAGCAACTTTCAAGAACATAAGTATACAATACCATATTATTAACTATAGTCACCATGCTGTACATTAGATCCTCAGAACTTATTCAACTTATAACTGAAAGTTTGTGCCCTTTGAACTACACCTTTCCATTTATCCCTCCCCCCAACCCTTGGTAACCTCCATTTTATTCTGTTTCTATGAAATAAGGTTTTACTTTCTTTCCTTTTTCTTCTTTTTTTTTTTTTTTCTTTAAGATTCCACATATAAGTAATACCATACAGTGTTGGTCTTTGGCTTATTTCACTTAGCATAATGCTCTCAAGGACCATCCATATTGTTGCAAATGACAAGATTTCCTTTTTTTAATGGCTGAATAATATTGCACTGAATATATACTCCACGTTTTCTTTATCCATTTATCTATTGATGGACATTAAGTTGTTTCTATATCTTGGCTCTTATAAGTAATGCTGCAATGAACGTGGGAGGGCAGATATCTCTTCAAGATACTGATTTCAGTTTTGTGGATATATACCCAGGAGTGGGATTGCTGGATCATGTGGTAATTCTATTTTTAATTTCATGAGGAACTGCTATACTGTTTTCCATAATGGCTGCATCAATTTGCATTTCCACCAACAGTGTATAAGGATTCCCTTTTCTCCACATTCTCATCAACATTTGTTGTCTTTTGTCTTTTTGATAATAGCCATCTTAACAGGTGTGAGGTCATATCTTATTGTGGTTTTGATTTGCATTTCCCTGATGATTCGTGGTGTTGAACACCTTTTCATGTGCTTATTAGCCATTTGTTTGTCTTTGGAAAAATGTCACTTCAGATCTTTTGTCTGTTTTTAAACTGGATTATATGCTTTTATGCTATTGAATTCCGAGTTCTTTATATATTTTGGATATTAACTCCTTGTCAGGTATATGGTTTGTGAATAATTTCTCCCATTCTATGGGTTACTTTTTTAACTTATTGATTGTTGCTTTTACTGTGCAGAAGCTTTTAGTTTAATGTAGTCTCACTCGTTTATTTTAGTTTTTGTTGCCTGTGTTTTTTGGTGTCTTATCCAAAAACTCATTGCTAAGACCAATGTCAGGGAGTTTTTTCCCGATGTTTTATTTTAGGAATTTTATGGTTTTAGGTTTACATTTAAGTCTTTGATACATTTCCAGTTAACTTTTATGAGTAGAGTAAGATAGAGGTCTGGTTTCATGTGGCTGTCTAGTTTTCCCAACACCATTAAGAGACTGCCCTTTCCCAGTGTGTGTTTTGGTGCCCTTGTCAAAAATTAGTTGACTGTATATGCACGACCTATTTCTAGGCTTTTTATTCTGTTCCATTAGTTTATGTGCCAGTACCATACTCTTTTGATTACTGTAGCTTTGTAATATAAATTGAAATCAAGAAGTATGATGCCTCCAGCTTTATTCTTCTTTCATAAGATTGCTTTGGCTATTCTGGGTCTTTGTAGTTTCATATAAATTTTAGGATATTTTTCTATTTCTGTGAAAAATGCCGTTGGAATTTTGATAGGGATTGCATTGAATTTGTAGATCGCTTTGGGTAGTATGGATGTTTTTTTAAGAATATTAATTTTTCCAGTGCAAGAACGTGGAATATCTTTCCATTTATTTGTGTTTTTTTCAGTTTCTTTAATCAATGTCTTGTAGTTTACAGTGTAGAGGTCTTTCACCTTTTTGGTTAAATTTATTCCTAAGTATTTTATTGTTTCTGATGCTATTATAAATGGGATTGCTTTTTTAATTTTATTCAGATATATTGTTGTTAGTGCATAGAAATGCAAATGACTTGTATGTTGATTTTGTATCCTGCTCCTTTACTGAATTCATTTATTAGTTCTAACAGGTCTTTTTGTGTGGAGTTTTTACGGTTTTCTACATAGAACATTCATCTGCAAACAGAGATAATTTTACTTCTTCATTTCCAATCTAGATGCCTTTTATTTCTTTTTCTTGCTTAATTGCTGTGGCTAGGATTTGCAGTACTATGTTGAATAGAAGTGGTGAGAGTGGGCAGTCTTGTGTTGTTCCTGATTTTAGAGGAAAGGCTTTTAACTTTACCATTGAGTATGATATTAGCTGTCAATTTGTCATATGTGGCCTTTATTTTGTTGAGGTGTGTTCCTTCTATTCCTAATCTGTTGAAGACTTATGAAAGGATGTTGAATTTTGTCAAATGCCTTTCTGCATCTATTGAAATGATCATGTAATTTTTATTCATCATTCTGTTAATGTGGTATATGACATTGACCTATATATGTTGAATTATCCTAGCATTCCAGGGATAAATCCCAGTTGATCATGGGGTATGACCCTTTTAATGTGCTAATTTGCTAGTATTTTATTATGAATATTCACATCTATATTCATCATGGATATTGGATTATAATTTTCTTTTCTGATAGTGTCCTTGTCTGGCTTTGGTATCAGGATAGTGCTGAAAATGTTTCTTCCTCTTCAGTTAGGTAGTATAAATTTGAACCTTATGTTTGAAGATGCTTCCCCCCTCCAACCCCCCAAGAGTCTATGTTGAGATAGACAGGTTCCTTGTCATATATTTTTATTGAGGGAGTAGCACTTTGAGGACTACAGAGAGTCTCTGTTCCCCTTTTTGCCTTTAAGCAAACCCAAGGCTTTATCATCTCTTTCTATATGGCTATAAAAACTCAGACTTTTTGCTTACCAGTATCAACAAATAGTCTCTGGACAGTCTGTGTAACATATTTATGTTTATATTCTTCCCTTGCTTGGTTCTATAATTTCCCTTCTTTGTGACTTACCCATACATTTAGGATCTTTGTTATATTTTCCAACAATTCTAGATTTTTCTGTGTACTTAGATCACAGTACTGCTAGAAATAGAAGTTTTCCTGTGACTGGGAGTCTATACCTTCATGGCCTTGCCCCTTAAATTCCCCCTCCTGTTCACAATGTCTGCCTGAATCAAGTGTGAATTTGCTGTCTTTGGACAAGGCACATCGGGTGTCCACCTGGCAGACAGACTTCTGGAGCTTGTATGTGTTTCACTAGACTGTGCCTGGCCTGGTTTTGGCTTCATCTTGCTCCAGCTGGTCTATGTTGCCAAGGTCCCAGAATGTTTTGAATTTCAACCTACCTGAATTATGTCAACCTCTATTCTTTTTCTTCTGTTTCCAAGTCTCTGTCTTCACTGACCTGCCAATCTTAAGTCTGGTTTCAGTTTATTTCCTGGACTTATCTTTCTACAAAGGACTCTATTTCTGATTTGAGAGTTTGTAGCATAGTTTATAGCAATGTGGGAATGGGTCCAACTCAGGATTCAGATTTCTAAGATGTCCAGATGGTCTTAACAAAAAGTTTCTAACTTTCCACTTCATTTTTAAAACGCTTAATTTATTGAGTATATAAATTCCAAAGACTTTCTATTACATGTTGATTATATATATACCTATAGTATTAATTGAAGATAAATACTGAATCACTCATTTTGTCAGAAGGAGGAATCTACAGTAGAGGATACCCTTTGATTTAATTTTATTTGTTTAATTCATGAGTAACCATCTCCTTGTATACCAAACACAACCAGCTGTGGTTAGATTGTGGCTGTCCTAGTCCATGTACTCTTTAACTCTGAGACCTTGTAAGGAAATTGAGTATGGCAAAAAGCATCCAGAGAAATCTTGGCAGTATTGGATGGATCATTTACCCCAGTTTGGATTTTCTTTTTTTTTTTTTTAGAGAGAGCCCTGCCAATATCACCACTAAGACATCAGTCTAACTCAGAAAGCAACCCCTAGCCCTGTGCCAGTGGTGTTAGCATTTGATTATTGACAATGGCTTTGAAGGTTAAACAAGGTGTCTGGTGGCAAGACAGCACTGTGTGTTCATAATGAGCCCACAGAAATTATGAGTTGGATGGCTGGTCAATAGTCTAGTGGAATTTTTAATCTTTATTAGTTGTATCAATTGGGGTTCATGTTGGTGTCCTTCTTTCAATCATTTTGTCCTTATTTAGATTTTTCTTCAAACTTGCTCTCTTGCCTTTCTTGGCAGTATCTTCAAAAAGAGTCAGGAGGCTCTTCCAGAGTTGCCTTTGAAGATTGTTGCAATGTGTATACTTGTCAAAAAGGATTGACCAAATTCTTTTGAAAGCTATTTTACACATCAAGTCCTGATCCAGTCTCAGCTCTTCTGTTCTGATCTGATCATCCAGAATGATCTAAAAGAAAACCATCAGAGCTTATTATAGAGCATAGAGTGCTTTTCAGATGCCTTTTTTATTTCTTTTTCTCATGCAGCATACTCAGGAATCTTGCACTCTGGATGAACCCAATTTACATTTTGTTGAAACTGGGAAAGTAGGGATTTAGACTTTATTTTGAAGGCAAAATTCTTCAGTTTATGTAGGAAACACTTAAATTCTATATGGTTTTATTTCTCCCTTTTCTCTCTTTGTTCTCTTTTTTCTTTTCTCCAATTTCCCCTTTCCTCCCTTCTTTTTCCTCTCATAACCTCTTTCTTTCCATTTTTTCCTTCTAAACTTCCTTTTTTACTTATGTCTTGGTAGCTTGGAACATACCTGAATATTTTGGAAAATGGACATTGTTGAAGGGAAAGTGTTATTTTTATTACAAAAATATGATTTAGAATAATGAGATCTTGGGTTTGGAAAGAAAACAAATGTTCTTCTATTTTACCCATTTAACTAATACTTGAATCCCTTCTATTCTATACCCAGCCTATGATGGGATACTTACATTACTAACAGTGAGAGGGAACTCCCTTTGCTCTGAAGTAGCCCATTGCAACTTTGAACAGCCCTAACATTTACTTAGTTATTGTTCTGTCAACTTAAAATGTACTCTTCTGTAATATCTATTCACCTCTTTTTAGTTTCTCTCTTTGGAAGCATATAAAGCAATAAGTTTCAAGTTTCAGGCTGAAATCCAGGGTTGTGAAATAACTTTAGTTGGACATGACCAGCACTAAAAGAGAAGGAGGAGGAGGAGGAGGAGGAAGAGGAGGAGGAGGAGGAGAAGGGGAGGAGGAAGAAGGCAAGAGGGAGATGGGGAAGAAGAGGAAGAGAAGAAAAGAGGAAGAAAAGAGGAAGAGGAGGAAGAAAGAGAAGAAGAAGAAGAAGAAGAAGAAGAAGAAAGAAGGAGGAGGAGGAGGAGGAGAAGGAAGAGGAGGAAGAAGAAGAGGAAGAGGAAGAAGAGAAGAAGAAGAAGAAGAAGAAGAAGAAGAAGAAGAAGAAGAGGAGGAGGAAGAGGAGGAGGAGGAGGAGGAGGAGGAAATAGATTAGAATGGAATTAGAATAGAATAGAAAATATCAGAGAGTATCTTAAGTAGTAAGGTTTTCATGAAACCTTTGTCTTGATTGCATAATTATTTAACCATATAATTAACTACATGTGTGAACTGAATTTCAATGCTTAAAAAAAGTTTGAAAGCTACTGAATAGAGTCTGACTTTTCTTCCCCACGGCCATACATGTGGTTGACTCATGCCCACCACCCTGAGTCTTTTCTTCTCTAAGCTAAACACTTTCTTTTGCTCCTGTTGCCCATCCGTGTGAACTATGGTCTCATGTCTCCTTGCCTTCCTTAATACACCCTAGTGTACCTAGCTGGTATGAAAAACGTGGACCTCAAATCAAAACCATGTTTCTAGCTGTACTGTGACTGGAACAGAGGCAAGCAGGACTATTCTCTTCCTGGTTAGCAGAATGCACTTCAGTACATTTCAGCGCAGCCCGAGACTGTATGTTGTAGTGGTTAAACACGTGGACTCAGGGGCCACTAGTTTTGGAGTCTGTTCAGTTAGTGTAAGCCTTAGGGTAAGCTGAATAGTAACCTTGGGAAAGTTATTTAAATTCTCTGTGCCTCAGTTTTTTCATCTCTGTAGGATAATAATACTCTAGAATATTTTTGTATTAAGTGAGTTAATACATGTGAAGGATTTAGAACAGTGCCAGGCATATGGTAAGCACTTAGTGAGCTAATATATTTTTAAACCTATTAAACAGCAAATTGTTGATCTGTTTAACTCTTCATTCACTCAAATGTCTAGAGCTTTAGATGTGTCCTATAAATAGTGTGATCATATGCCCCAGATTGCCGTGGGGACCCCTAGTTTGTACGTTGTCCTAGCATAATTAACAGTGCCTCCTTTTGCTCTCAAACGTGGCCAGATAGGAACTCATGTTTGATTATTCTGAACTATATTTTTGTAGTTAAGAATTCCTGTAGTTATATGCGCCCCTTCCCACCCCCCAGCACCCTGCTAAAAAACCGTATCTTCTCTCACTAAGTACTTGATCAATTTTGGACTTATGTGGAAGATTTTATGTTTTTGTTTTTCCTGTGGAAACCACCTCAATTCTCTGCCCACAAACCCTTCTCCCTCTTTGGCAGGTGTCCGAACCAAGCTGGAAAGCAGAGTCCAGCTGACTCTAAAAGCCAGGTTTTCCCCACCCTGGGAAATGACTTAGGTTTCATTTGGCCCGTTATTCTGTTCTGTGAAGACCTTTTGGATTCTGATTAGGTGATTCAGTGTATTTATTAATTTTCTCAGCTTCATATTATTTACACAGTTTTTGTTCATTCAACAAGTATTTAATGAACTTCCACGGTGCCAGGTCCTGTTCTAGGAGCCAAGGATGGAGTAGGGGACCAGCCGACAAGTTCTTTCTCCTAGAGAATTGACATTCTTCGAAGGTTGCTTTGTGTCTTGATCCAAGTAAATTAGGGTTACGAGAATAGGATTTACATAAGTCCCTGGGACAAGTCACTAGATACTTCCTTCTGGATTAAAAATATATATCCCTTAAAAGCAGTATTTGGCAATCATTTAACAGATAATGAATCTGTTTGTATTATCACTCGATCTGTATTTCTTCTTCTGTCCAAAGGATAGTATAAACCTACTGTCAAAGGCTTTTTTCTTGCTATCCCATATCTCTCATATCTTCTAGATTTATTAGTCTGCTGTGAGAGCAAGGAAATTATTTGGACTAACTCATTCCTAGTAGTAGCCCCATAGCATTCCTTAAGTGACTATATATTTTAATGGTCTGTTCTAGAGTGTTGTTGTGGTCAACAGTTCTGTAGTTTGCAGAATGTGCGTTCTGTGTTATTTTGAAAATTGGGTCTTTCCTTCACTTCACCAGCTTCTTCTCATTTGCTAAGATTCCTTAAAGATACCTACTGTTGGCTCAGTGATCTCATTTGCTAAATTCTTTTCATGTCCTAGAGTGTAGTCTGCCAAGCCAGGAGATTAAAGTTTCTTTGGAGAAGCTGGATGATGTTTTCTTAAAATCTGACTCATCTTTGCTTTCAGATCTCTCTTGTGACTATATTAATGAAATTCTTTACTGAAATTTGGACATTGTAACAGTTGCTGTTTATCAAGTCCTTACTATGTGCAAAGCACTCTTGTAAGCATTTTATACATGTATCTCCCTTAGTCGTATTGTGTCACTATGACATAGCTATTATCTCTATTTGAGAAATGAGGAAAGCAAAGTCACACAGGAAGTCAGGTGTAGAGCAGGGACTTGAACCCAGTCTATAATGTCAGGATGACTGGAGACTAGGATACCTTCAGGACTAAAATTTGGACGGAGGCCCTTGATCAAACAACTCTCTATGATGGAACACTTTCTTCTTATTAAAAAATTTTATTTAATTTACATCCAAGTTAGTTAGCATATAGTACAACAATGATTTCAGGAGTATATTCCTTAATGCCCCTTACCCCTTATCCATTTAGCCCATGCCCCCTCCCACAACCCCTCCAGTAACCCTCTGTTTGTTCTCTATATTTATGAGTTTCTTCTGTTTTGTCCCCCTCCCTGTTGTTATATTATTTTTGTTTCCCTTCCCTTATGTTCATCTGTTTTGTACCTTAAAGTCCTCATATGAGTGAAGTCATATGATATTTGTCTTTCTCTGACTGACCAATTTTGCTTAGCGTAATACCTTCTAGTTCCATCCACATAGTTGCAAATGGCAAGATTTCATTCTTTTTGATTGCCGAGTAATACTCTAGTGTGTGTGTGTGTGTATAAAGATGTGGTATATATATATATATACCACATCTTTTTTTTAATGAAATTTATTGTCAAATTGGTTTCCATACAACACCCAGTGCTCATCCCAAAAGATGCCCTCTTCAATGCCCATCACCTACCCTCCCCTCCTTCCCACCCTCCATCAACCCTCAGTTTGTTCTCAGTTTTTAAGAGTCTCTTATGCTTTGGCTCTCTCCCACTCTAACCTCTTTTTTTTTCCTTCCCCTCCCCCATGGGTTTCTGTTAAGTTTCTCAGGATCCACATAAGAGTGAAAACATATGGTATCTGTCTTTCTCTGTATGGCTTATTTCACTTAGCATCACACTCTCCAGTTCCATCCATGTTGCTACAAAGGGCCATATTTCATTCTTTCTTATGGCCACATAGTACTCCATTGTGTATATAAACCACAATTTCTTTATCCATTCATCAGTCGATGGACATTTAGGCTCTTTCCATAATTTGGCTATTGTTGAGAGTGCTGCTATAAACATTGGGGTACAAGTGCCCCTTATGCATCAGTACTCCTGTATCCCTTGGGTAAATTCCTAGCAGTGCTACTGCTGGGTCATAGGGTAGGTCTATTTTTAATTTTCTGAGGAACCTCCACACTGTTTTCCAGAGTGGCTGCACCAGTTTGCATTCCCACCAACAGAGCAAGAGGGTTCCCATTTCTCCACATCCTCTCCAGCATCTATAGTCTCCTGATTTGTTCATTTTGGCCACTCTGACTGGTGTGAGGTGATATCTGAGTGTGGTTTTGATTTGTATTTCCCTGATGAGGAGCGACACTGAGCCTCTTTCATGTGCCTGTTGGCCATCTGGATGTCTTCTTTCGAGAAGTGTCTATGCATGTTTTCTGCCCATTTCTTCACTGGATTATTTGTTTTTCGGGTGTGGAGTTTGGTGAGGTCTTTATAGATTTTGGATACTAGCCCTTTGTCAGATATGTCATTTGCAAATATCTTTTCCCATTCCGTTGGTTGCCTTTTAGTTTTGTTGGTTGTTTCCTTTGCTGTGCAGGAGCTTTTTATCTTCATAAGGTCCCAGTAGTTCATTTTTGCTTTTAATTCCCTTGCCTTTACACCACATCTTCTTTATCCATTCATCCATCGATGGACATTTGGGCTCTTTCCATACTTTGGCTATTATTGATAGTGCTGCTATAAACTTTGGGGTGCATGTGTCCCTTCAAGACAGCATACCTGTATCCCTTGGATAAATACCTAGTAGTGCAATTACTGGGTTGTAAGGTAGTTCTATTTTCAATTTTTTGAGGAACCTCCATACTGTTTTCCAGAGTGGCTGCACCAGTTTGCATTCCCACCAGCAGTGCAAAAGAGATCCTCTTTCTCCGCATCCTTGCCAACATCTGTTTTTGCCTGAGTTAATGTTAGCCATTCTGACAGGTAGGAAAACTTTCTTCTAGTGTGATAAAATTAAGTTTGCCATTGTAATTTATAATTTTGTTGATGACTAAATAGTCCTTATTTAAAATATTTTACTTTCAGGAGCCATCTGAATGGCTCAGTTGGTTGTGTCTGAGTCTTGGTTTCAGCTCAGGTCATGATCTCACAGTTCATGAGTTCGAGCCCTGCATGGGGCTCTGTGCTGAAGGCGCGGAGCCTTCTTGGGATTCTGTCCTCTCTCTCTCTGCCCTTCTCCTGCTCGCTATCTCTCTCTCAAAAATAAGTAAATAAACATTAAAAACAAATAAAATACAGTATTTTACTTCCACAAAGATGAAGTTATTCAAGCAGATGTAGATGAGGTGGAACTTTGTGGGGGGAAAGAGAGATGTTGTAAGGAACCTGTCTAAGCAGTCGCAATGTCTGTTCATTTGCTTTTCTTCATAAAAATGAAGTAAAGATTATGCAGCTGTGGGTGACCTCCCAGGCAGCGAAACACAGTTTTTCCTGTGAAATAGACTGGTGCACTAAAGACCAAAATACATTCCTTTGAATTATTTTCTCAAGCTCCATAGATTCACATTCTTCCCTGCCATGATGCCATGCTCAGTAGTTGAAATTTTATTAGCTCATATCAGGCTTACTTTCTAAAAGGTTTTGAGGCGATTGACTTATTAGCAACATTAAAATAATTATTTCTATATTACTAACATTATCTATTACTGGACAGGAGTTCCTATAAAGACAGGGACCGAACTGTCTTCTGTTCACTGCCACATTATTAGCTCTGAGTACCATTCATGACACATTGCCATGTTTAATTGAGTAAATGAATGAATTGGCACATGGCAGTCTCCATGTTAGCTTTTTGTTTTTAATATGAAATTTATTGTCAGATTGGTTTCCATACAACACCCAGTGCTCATCCCAACAGGTGCTCCATGTTAGCTTTAAGATGTTTTCTAGGGGCGCCTGGGTGGCTCAGTCAGTTAAGCTTCCGACTTCAGCTCAGGTCATGATCTCCGTGAGTTCAAGCCCTGCGTCGGGCTCTGTGCTGACAGCTCAGAGCCTGGAGCCTGGTTCAGGTTCTATGTCTCCCTCTCTCTTTGCCCCTCCCCCACTCATGCTCTGTCTCTGAAAAATGAATAAACCTTAAAAAAAATAAAAATGAAGTTTTCTGTATCACTTGTAATTCTTTTATTGTTGGTGAGTTGAGAAGGTACTTTGTTTCCCTTATTTAGGATTTTTCAAAGAACAAGAGTATTTTTTAAGACTTTTGATTTTGGAGAAGATTTATTAGCTTGGTGAGTTTCAGTCCTGGGACTGGCTGTTTATGTGAAGCACAGGAGGAATAGAGGAGAGCATTTGCAAGGGTGAGGCAAGAGACTTCTCAGTGTTGCTGTCAGCCCCCCTTTCCAAGCCCAAGTAGTCACAGAAGCTGCTGGGGGGTGGGGCACTTGCCATGTTGATGTTTCCAGTTTTTATGTGGGAAGACAGGAGACTTCAGTCCCAAAGTGGACAGAAGAGCCTTTATCTTCACAGGGGTGAAGGCCTAAACCCATAATTTGCTCCTTGCCCCTCTGCCCTTAGGATGTTAGTGGCAAATTGCTTTAGCAGAACTGAAGACTGAGTGTTTCCTTTGGAGAACCTTATTTCTTTCCACTTAAATTATTCTTATCATCTGAAAGTGCACCAGTGTTTGATTTAAATATTTTTGTATTTACATTATTTATTTATTTAATTGTTTATTTATTTATAGATTTTTTTTTTTTTTGAGAGAGAGAGGGAGAGAGAGAGAGCACAAGTGGGGGAGGCACAGAGAGGACAGAGGATCCAAAGTGGGCTCTGTGCCAACAGCAGAGAGCCCGATGTGGGGTTTGAACTCACAAACCGTGAGATCATAACCTGAACCGAAGCCGGATGCTTAACCAACTGAACTACCCAGGCACCATATTTACATTTATATGTAGTTATATATTTGAAAACCTCATGTAGAGAACTCGATTTAGAGTCATATCATTTAGGGAAAGCTATGTAGTCAAGAAGAGAACACTCTAAATTGGCTTGAGAGATTTTTTTGCCTGTTTGAAGTGTTTAAAATTTCTTTAGTTACTAAAGAACTTTAACTTCGTTGATAACAAAGATTTTTAAGTTTAGCATAAAACCTGGAAAAGCAGTCAATTGCCTGGTTATGAATCAGCAATGCCATCTAGTGCTTGCTACCTTGAATTGGAAGGACCAGCAGGGGACGTGGGAGACCAACTTGTACTCTATGTTCATTGACTTACATAGAGCATAAAAACTATTTCTCATCATGTTAAGCTTTTAAGTTTATATAATCAGAAGGAGTTTTCTTTTTAGTTCAAACATGGCAAAGACTACAGTTTCCTCCAAGGTCTCCTTAGTGTTAAAAATTTTTAAACATACACTAATATCAAAAACAGTAGTTGTAATTTCATAAAGACTATATGAGATCTTTTCTGTAGCAGCAACTCCCTAGGTATTCTAATAAAACCTTGGATTATAGGTTAAATTGGATGAATCTATAACATAAATAGGGCAACTAGACAAAAGACGCAAAAATGTGGCAAGAATATAATCAGATAATAATCTTGTTTCTAGGGGTGCCTGGGTGGCTCAGTCAGTTGAGCTCAGGTCATGATCTCATGGTTCATGAGTTTGAGCCCCGTGTTGGGCTCTGTGCTCACAGCTCAGAGCCTGGAGCCTGCTTCAGATTCTGTGTCTCCCTCTCTCTCTGCCCCTCCCCTGCTCACACTCTGTCTCTCTCTCTCTCTTAAAAATAAATAAACATTAAAAAAAATAATCTTGCTTCTATACTTATCAAATGGCAGTATAGTAGTTTTGTGATCCTTAATTTGTCTGCTATTTTAAAAAATTATTTCCAACAGTTAATACACATTGATGGGTTCAATCCAAAGAAAAAAAAAGTCTACCATTTCAAGTTTATAAATGGCTAGGTAAATGTATGGGATCTTTGAAATTTTTAAAACCCCAGCACTTGTAAGGGTATTCAGCTGATTCTTATTTTACTTTTTACTTTACCAACATGCATTAGAGTTCAGCAAGAACATCATCTAGATCACTTTTATCAGTCATTTGGCAATTCTAAGTTCCACATTGGAGCTTCTAGAACATAGTCCATGAGTTTCTATTTTTTCCCTATTAGTTATATCTGTCATGCCAAATCAACACTATTTTCAGAAATCATAATTATTTATTATATTATCCTTTTGTGTTCTTCTTTTTCTAATTATGAGAGTAATAATGATAAAATTCTAAGAATTAATCATTCTCTATAAACTCAGCCCCTGGAAAAATTCACTGTTAATAGTGTGGCATACTATTTTCAACTGCTGCATTTGTTAATGAAAATCTTTTCTTTTTCCAATGGGCCAGAGGTAGGGCTATCTTATGTTTATTTTCCTAAGTGGCACTGTTTTTTCTTTTTTAAATTAAGTTTATTTATTTATTTTGAGAGAGATAGAGACAGTGTGAGTGGGGAGGGGCAGAGAGAGAGAGGGAGAGAGAGAATCCCAAACAGGCCCCTCACTGTCAGTGCAGAGCCTGACGTGGAGCCTGAACTCAGAAACTGTGAGATTATGACCTGAGTCGAAACCAAGAGTTGGACGCTTAACTCTCAGCCACGCAGGTGCCCCCTCGGTGGCACTTTCTTTAGGGATTTTGCTGGCAATTTGTTTTGCTCCTCTGCTGAGGTAACTGGTAATTTATTACCATGGTCAGGAAATATGCATTTTCATTCTTGGTTTTACCGTTTCTGTCTCCCTATGGTGTTAATTTCTAGAAGTTTGACAACAACATGTATTTGTGTGGTGCTATGCAGATTTCTTACCATGTTCAGATATATATTGACCCTACATAGACAAGTTAAAGACTTTCCCCAAGTTAGCTAATATGTGGCAAAGCCACGATTTGAACCTCTTCTGGTTACACATATCCTGAGGTAAACTCCATCTGGTCCCATGACTTTGTATCTGATCTGAATTCCTTTGATTGTCAAATTTGGATTTCTAGCCCTGACTTCTCCCTTGAGCTTTAGACTTGTATATTCAACTGTCTTTTTATTTTTTATTTATTTTTAAAGTTTATTTATTTATTATTCTGAGAGAGAGAGAGAGAGAGAGAGTGAGCACCCTTGTGCACAAATGGGGGAGGGGCAGAAAGAGGGGGAGAGAGAGAAGGTCCCAAGCAGGCTCTGCACTGTCAGCATGGAGGCTGATATGAGGCTAAAACTCACAAACTGTGAGATCATGACCTGAGCCGAAGTTGGACGCTTAACCCACTGAGCCACCCAGGTGCCCCTGTCTTTTTATTTTTTTAGGAACATCTCCACTTAGATGGCACCTGTGAGTTGGCAGTAAAGCGGATCCTTGCTGTTCCTACCGCTATCCTATTTCTCTCAAGGTCTTTTCCATCTTAGCTAAGGTACCACTGACCAGCCACTCATTTATTCAGGCAAAAATCTTGGCATAATCCTCAATTTCTCTCTTCCTCAAGCTTGACATCAAATCTATCAACAAGTGCTAAATCTAACTATTTTTCAGCAGCCTCCTTTCCTGTCTTACCTAGTCTACCATAATCACTTCTCAACTGGTTTCCCTGCTTCCACTCTGTTCCCCATCATCTTGTTTTATTCTTTCATTATACTTAACAAGTTAACAATACATGATATTATTTGTTTATGGGTTTGTTGCCTTTCTTACTACCTCTAGAATGTGAGCTCCACAAGGGAGAAACTTGTCTTATTACCACTGAAATCCTGGGGCCTAGAACACTGCTGGCAATACTGAACTTCATGTTGAATGAATGCATGAATGCCTGAACAAATGAATGAATGAAAGAAATTTGGTTTTCTTTCAGTGGTTGGGGATTCAGGCAAAATTACACCTTGGCCGATTTTCTTAGGGTTCTTTGATAGAGTCTTAAAAGAATCCAAAGATTTTTATTTAAAAATTTTTTTAAATATTCATTTATTTTTGAGAGAGAGAGACAAAGTGCAAGTGGGGCAGGAACAGAGAGAGAGGGAGACACAGGATCCGAAGCAGGCTCCAGGCTCTGAGCCATCAGCACAGAGCCCGATGTGGGGCTTGAACTCATGAACCATGGTATCATGACCTGAGCTGAAGTTGGACACTCAACCTACTGAGCCACCCAGGTGCCCTGAAAGACTTTTATGTAATAATGTGTTTTTGAAATTGATATTAGAGTCTTATAATCTTAAACATATGGTATCATTTGGGCCTTATTGCTTGCGTCCTGTGCTCCCTGTGATCTTTCTGAGAGGGATTCTGTGGAAACCTGAAAAGGAAACCAATTACAGTGTATTCTGGGAGAGGCCTGGCCCAATAAATGAACGGGAAGCAATTTTTCTGGTTGGGAGAGGCATTCAATATGTGCTTCAACAGTGGTAAAGAGAAGAGATAGAAATGAATGCAGAACATCTTGATTTGCTTTGGACTGCCCTTCTTCCAGTAAGGTTAACTGTGAATAAAGAGGAAATTGATATTGGGCTGATTAAAACATTTTTAAAACTGGAAACTTAAGATGATGGCCTAAGGATACTGAAATACTATATTTAAAACAAATCAATGAGTATTAAGAAATGCAAAGCAAAGAAAGATGGGGACAGAGATTGATCGGTCATTCTATATCTGGTGCAATGGAAAAGATTTTTTTGTACTGGTAAGATCTGGGTTTTGATTCTACTCTTGCCACCAGCTGGCCTTATGTCCTTGGGCATGTTGCTTCTGGAATGTAGGTTTGCTATCTCTCTTGGAGGTTTAGGGTGATTACATGAGGTGAGTCTTGGGAAAGAATCCTTGTAAGTATAAATCACGATACAAATATACTGTAGCATCCTGGTCATCATTATGAGGGTAATTGCCCTTCTAGTATGAGGATCTTCATTCTTGTACTGTTTTTAGCTTTGGGGGTCCTAGAACTCAAATGATAATGAAGAGGCCAATGAAGATCTGAACTCAGAGTTTTGTGAAACAACTCAAAATAATTTTAAATGTATTTTCTAGGAAAATTTCTTTCTTTGTGGGTTTTTTTTTTTTTTGTAAAGTTTTATTTACTTATTTTTGAGAGAGACAGAAACAGCGTGAGCCAGGGAGGGGCATAGAGAGAGAGAAAATCCCAAACAGGCTCCACGCTGCCAGCGCAGAGCCCAATGCAGGGCTTGAACCAATGCAACTGTGAGATCATGACCTGAGCCGAAACCAAGAGTCAGATGCTCAACCAACAGAGCCACCCAGGTGCCCCTAGGAAATTTCTGCTTGCTTCTTTAGTTGACAGTTAATAGTGTATCTGAGATTAGTAACAACAATAAAAACACCTTTTGTGTAGCACCATCCGTGAGGCTTTGTGTCTTTATTATAAATTTGTGAGCATCCTCTAAGAACTCAGATATGACATGTTCTTTGGATATATTTGGGGAGAGTGAAGGCTTTCATGTCTTTAAAAGCAATTATAGGCGAAAGTCTCTGAAAAAGTAGTAAGTGCCAGAAACGGCACCTCTGCAACCAGTTCTTGACTTTTTTCTTTCCAACTTTTTTTAAGCCAGACTATTGATGCATTTTAATATCATTAGTATTTTAAAATAAAATGAGTTTAGCAGTGTTATTAATCTTTCTTTGTAGAGGACAAGGCAGGAAAGTGAGCCTGAAGCAGATTATTGCATGTTTTATTAAATGAGTCCCATTTCCAGAGATTGGAAGGCATGTTTGTAAGGGTTCTGGAGAAAAGTAACTTTTTTTTTTTTTAAGTTCAAGCAGATTGTTTTGTTTTAGAAATACTGAAGATGCAATATGTGAATCATATTTGGATGTTAAAGCAGGATATTAAGCTTCACAGAAGTGATTCCATGGTTGTTAAAGCCCAAAGAGAGGTTTATAAAGCCAGCAGACAAAGAAACTGAAACTTGCTTGGAGAAGTAAATGATACAGGAATGGAAAAGTTGAATAAATAGCTTTAAAACCAATTTTTTTCTTGATTTATTTTATCCCTTGAAGGCAGACAGATCATTAAAATTAAAATTGTATTCAAAATCTTCTCTGTAAAATATGTAACCTAATAAAATGAATGTTGAGTCAGTCATTGGATGTCCATCCAAATCCATAATTTAGACTTGGAGTAGGATTTCCAAATCCAAACTACGAAATTTATTTAGTATTATGAAATTCATATTTGCTAGGCAGTGTACCTTAGTCAATCCTTAAAAACAAATCCCTGTTACTGAGTTCAGGTAAATAATCCAGAAGGTGAGGTGAGTTGGCATTATTGAAATGGAGACTCATCCCAGAGCTGACTTGGGAAAGTGAGCAGGGGGTAAAAGACATGTTATTTCCGTGCATTTGGCCTTTCTGTTTGCTGTTACTCTCCTGGGATGTCTTTCCCATCCTAGTTCATCTGGTAAATTCATACTAATTCTTTCACCATCCATTTCCAGCATCCTGTTCTCAGTGACAACTCTACTAACCTCTTTAGGGAGAGAATTGCCTGTTCCTTTTTACTGCTGCCTTCTGTGCCCCTGTTACTGCAAGGTTCATCTGCTTACATTTCGGTCACTTTTGTATTCCCAGTGCCTAGCTTCGTGCCTGACACACAGTGAGAACTTACTAAATGGTGGCTGAGTGATGAACAAAATGGTGTGTGATAGCCCCTGAGCTCTGTATAACCTAGATTTTGCTCAAAAAGATGCTCTTGGCCCCATCCTTCTCCTCGGGCAAAGTAGCAGTGATGGGACAGCAGCTACCAGAGGGTAAGTAGATGAGCGGGTTGATCATTCAGTAAATATTCACTAGCGCTGTGCCAAGTGCCGTGGAGGAACTGCAGAGATCTAAGGTGTATTGTATCTGCTTTCAGGGCTTTACCAATTAGAGTTTGAGGTATAAGTTGCCCATATGAATTACTTAGAGGGAAATTGAATGCAAAGTTTTAAGACTTGACTCTATGTGTATTAGGAAACAAGGAAAGGTAGAAAGTGGAGTTGAATTGAAGGAGTTGGGGAGGGCTTCATGGGAGAGGCACAGTTAATTTGGGCTTGGCAATATTGACCAAAGGAAGGACCGGGGAGGTAGCAAGCCTTAGGCCAATGGAGAGTTGGATGGCTGACTTGTGAGAAACCGCTTGGAGCAGGGTTTACTCTGGGGACTGCAGACCATTTGTACACCCATTGATAGGCTTTAGAGGGGCTTTGAACCCTTGGGATTATTTGCAAACTGTGTTTTGTATATGGATATGGCCAGTTTTCTATGGATAGAGTTTGGCTTTTAAAAATATAGATGTAGAATTTTAAAAGAATGCTAAATTTTATCATTTTAATCAGGAATAGGTAGCATTTTAACCACTTATCTTTTCAAGAGGTCTTAAAGAGAGGGAAAAAGGAAGAATTCAGGGAAAACAGAGAGAGAAAGAGAGAGGATGGAGATTCAGGCTAATGCTTGAAGAGGCAAAATAACAATATAGGTATTAATACTTATTAATGATATTTTCCTGAAAGTATATCAGTAACCATGAGGCATCTTTAACTTATTATCAAAAGAGATCATCTAAGCAATGAAGGCCAAAATTCTGGAGCCGATACCACCAATTTCAGAGAAAGAAAATACGGTTGGCCTTTGAACAACATGGATTTGAACACTGTGTGGGTCCACTTATATAGGGAATTTGTATAGTACAGTACCAGAAATGTATTTTCTCTTTCTTATGATTTTCTTAATAACATTTTTTTCTCTAGCTTACTTTATTGTAAGAATATGGTGTATAATACAAATAACCTACAAAATATGTATTAATTTGCTGTTTATCTGATTGGTAAGGCTTCTGGTTAACTGTAGGCTATTAGTAGTTAAGTTTTGGGGAGCCCAAAGTTATACACAGAGCAGGGTTGGCCTCCCAGCCCCCACGTTGTTCAAGCATCAACTGCACTCAACTAGACATGAGTGAAAATTTATCCCATTGGCGTGCACATGAAAAAATACTAGATTCAAAGGCAGACAATTCTATAGACTTGGTATTTCTTTTCTTTTATTTGTCAGTGTCTTTAATTTAATCAAGCAAAGTTTTTTTGAAAGAATTATTCTATTTAACCTTTTGAATGTAAAGACTTATGCCTAAAAATCAGTATTTCATAATAAAAATTAAACATAATGAACTTGATTATTTGCCATAGATGTCAATATTCTTTTAATATGGGACACTCAATACAAATAGAAAACATTCAGGTTGAAGTCCTTTTCCAGCCCATTGCCAACTGGAGGTTAGCATACTAATATTTCACCACTAGGAGTGATGGATTTCCACTTCTGGTTTAGTGAGCATTTCACCATTACAAACATGCTTTGAAGTGATAGCTCTATATGTCATAAGTGTGAGTTAATGAGGAAGGAAAGAGATATATGAGGAAAATAAGTTTGTTTTTTGGCTTATTCCAAAAAGGATTGCAATGAAGAAGCATTTCATATTATTGATTTATGGGACTGATAAGAGCTCAGTAATTGAGAAGCAAAGAAGCTATACATTTATGCAAACAAATAATGCAACAGGGATTTCTCCATAATTCTTTTTTTAGGCAACTAATCTGATAATATTTTAGGAAGATAATAATGTTGAGAGAGGGAGAGCACATATAAACCTAAATTATATCAAACATCAGTAAGCCATATTTGACATAGAATTCAGTTTAACTGGAATAACTGAGCAATTTGATGATGCCGGAAACTTGTTGGTTTAGATTTATTAACCTAAAAATGCATAACCGATATTAACTTAATGACGTTAGATTTTAATAGCCTTAAAATTATGTATTAAGAAAGATATTAAGGGGACACCTGGGTAGCTGAGTTCGTTAAGCATCCGACTTTGGCTCTGGTCATGATCCTGCAGTTTGTGTGTTCAGACTCTGCGTCGGGCTCTGTGACAGCTCAGAGCCTGGAGCCTGTTTCAGATTCTGTGCCTCCTTCTTTTCTGCCCCTTGCCTGCTCATACTCTCTCTCTCAAAAATAAATAAGCATTAAAGAACATTAAAAAATTTAAAGAGAATACAGAAGAGAGCACAAAATGCTTGCAGTGAAGTAGAAAGATCTTTTTATTATATAAGAGATAAATGATGGTGCAAAGCACACCAAAATAGTCCTAGAAAGCCACAGTAAAGTAGGGGTCTTAAAGGTGCATGATTTGCATGTTTCTTAGCTTCTTTAGGTTGGAGGAGTGCACACGTCAAGGTTTTTATATGGAAGTTGAAAATTATTTGATTTACTAAGTTTTCTTTTATCTTTCTGGTTTTTTAAAATACATCTTTTTTCTCCCTTCTTTCCTCCCTCTTTTCCTCCCTCCCCCACTCCCTTCCTTCCTTCCTTCCTTCCTTCCTTCCTTCCTTCCTTCCTTCCTTCCTTCCTCCCTCCCTCCCTCCCTCCCTCCTTCTCTCCCTCCCTCCATTTCTCAAGTTAAATTCATGGTATCTGACATGATAAAGTGGCATCCTAGATTACATGGAAGGGACATGAAATGAAGGGAGTGAGAAGCTGGTCTAGTTCTCCAATTGTGAACAGCTGAGCCAGAATAAAACCAAAGTTAGAAGCCTGCTGCTCACCAGAACATACCTGTGATATCCAACCCAACCTGCAGGCCTTCCTAGTTCTGAAAGTATTATGCATTGTTCTGGAGCTGAGCATGTGGTTTGTGTTAGAACTGAACCAGGCTCCAGAAGTTGGGCGCAGGCCGGAAATGACTAGAAGGCCCTTGGGGTAGTAGTGCAGCGATCTTGACCTTTTAGTGTTCTTTGGGCTGGACCTCCCAGGATGACTCTTGTCCAAACTTAGCCTTCTGTCCCTTTGAAAGAATAAATTTGTGTGTTCAGCCTAGACCAAATTTGAACCAGTCTTCTAGAGATTTAGAAGGGCTATTAAGGCAAGGCTTAGAACATGTGGCCTCTTCCCTCAATACTGTCTCTTTAACTTCTCAATTTGTTGGCAACATGATTTCTGATTTTCTGAATGGGTGTTCCTCTGGTCATTTGCCCAGGAAATGGCTCTGGATGAGGGACCAATGGAGAAAATTTTGGGAGAAAATTTCTCTTGGGAAGGGAAAGTTTTAACTTTTATTTCCAAGACCACTGGCTGCATGAATTCTTGGATGCAGCAGTCCCCAGGAGAGTGTGATGTGCCGAGCTGTGGCTAGTGCATTTAGCTGAACACAGGCAAGGGTAAGCTGTGCAGTACTGACTGTTTACAACAGCCTCCCAAGTCTGCTAATTCCAGATTGAGTGAATAAAAGGTTAGTTTGAAGTTGTTGATTCATATTCTTTACATTGAACATGGGTAATGGTTTTCTCTTTCAATCTTTCCCCAAGTTGTTCTGGATTTTAAAATGCTAGCTATGAGATAATGTCAACTAAAATTCTTGACATCTGCCAACCTTAACTTAACCCTTGCTTACGATCATTTTGAAATAAAGCATTTATCTTTTAGCTGGTCTGAAAAGATATTGTAGTGTGTTGCTGGTAATAGATTTCTTGGAGTTGAATCTTTGGGTATAAGATTTTTGTGATTTGTATTCATCATCTGATTTTTATATCCTAGGGTCCTATAATAACTCAGATTTGCAAATCTGGGTACCACTGGGCCTGTGGGGCTATTGTACCTGACTTAACTGCATATTTAAATGTAAGGCTAGAGCTAAAGCTAAAAATGCAGATGGATTTGGAAGAGGAGATTGTCCTGTTTTGAGGTCATGTGTAAAGCCAAGAAATTGCTGGAGCAGTTCTGACAGGGATTTCAGGAAAATAGGCTTGTAATATTTCCACTTCTCTCAGCTTGCAGTCTGGCTGAAAATGTAGTAAGATCAGCCTTTTTCCAAAGGTCTTGGTATTTCTGCAGCTGTTTTCAGAAAGCCTTGAAAATGAAAAGCAAAGTAGTCCTCAGAATCTCAAATATCCATGCCCCCGTCACCAACGTTTTTGAATGATCTAAGCGGGAAAGAGTTGAAGCCACATAAATGAAGGTGTGTGTGACATAGTGCGTGTGTGGAGGCCGCTCCTTCAGATATGATGTCATGCTGATGGCACCCCCAACCCCTCCAGGGCAGGGAGCATTGGCTTAACAGCAAGCAGACAAGAAACGCCTTTATAGGCGCTCTGCATATTCTAGGTACTTTCTATTATTTTAGGCCCTTCTCGTTACATTCACTTGAGTCAGCTGGGCCATCTGTCTAGGTTAGTAAACATCTCAAGCTTCCCAATTGGTCCAGTCAGCCCAGTCTTAATATGCCATTTACTATCACTACTGAGAAACTGTATTTGCTAATACTTTTTTTTAAAGTGTATTTATTTATTTTGAGAGAGAGAGAGAGAGAGAGAGAGAGAGAGAGAGTGTAAGTGAAATAGGGACAGAGAGAGGGGAGAGAGAGAATCCCAAGCAGGCTCTGCACTGTCAGTGCAGAGCACGATGCGGGGCTCAAACTCACAAACCGTGAGGTCATGACCTGAGCAGAAATCAAGAGTCCCTTGCTCAACTGACTGAGCCACCCAGGAGCCCCATTGCTAGTAATTTTAAAGCATTTTACATGACTGCTTCCAGCATCCCATTCTTGGTCTGTAGGAAAAGAAACGAGGGTTCAGAGAATTTATGTGACTTGTGCAAATCATATAAACAGACCACTGGGTCATAAGAACTGTAGAGTAGTAAATTTTATATCATTAGCTTCTAGCTTTCAGGGGGTTGAAGCTCTCTATATATGTAATGTATATAAGGAAGTTTGAAAACCTAGGAATGAAAGGGGGCGCCTGGGTGGCTCAGTCGGTTAAGTGTCTGACTTCAGCTCAGGTCATGATCTCACGGTTCGTGGGTTCACGCCCCACATCGGGCTCTGTGCTGACAGTTCAGAGCTTTCAGCCTGTTTCAGATTCTGTCTCTGGCTCTCTCTGCCCCTCCCTTGTTTGTGCTCTGTCTCTCTGTCTCTAAAATAAATCAACATTAAAAAAAAATTAAAAAAAACTAGGGATGATTTTATTGTATGGTATTTTTAAGTATTTTTGGCAAATCACATATGTGGCCCAATATGTGAAGCCATAGGTTCTATTTTTTTCAGCATAAATTTATCAGTGCAGTTTTCTAATAACTACCTATTTTCAAGTTAACTAGTAACACCAACAGACTATTTATGATGAACACAAACATTTGAAATCTGGATTTATGTAGTCAGTTGGAGCCTTGATATCTGGGTATATTTTTAAGTCTTGTTGATTGCCCAATATTGAAAAACATTCTAAGAGATAAATTCTTGCCATGTAATTTTCCTGACAGCTAAGCTTGCTCAGAACAATCTTCAATCAGATTGACCCAGAAGCTTGAAAAATTATTGGTAGGAAGTTTCTGGTCCAATTTTAGTCACCATAAAACTCTAACCTAAGAAGGCTCACTCTTCCTGTTCTCTCTTAAACCCAGTCCAATCCCATCTGTTAAAACTGCATTTGTCAAAGGTTCCTAGACCTCCGTGTCTGTCCATAAGTTCTTAGTGTCCACCTCGAAGGACCCATCAGCTGCATTCAATCCCCTGGATCCTTCTCTCCATCACTTAGTTCCAGGTCTCCTCTCCCTCCTGGCTTTCTTCCTACCTCACTGGCCACTTGTCTGTTTTCTTTCTGCTCCCTCCTCATTGTCCTGACTAGTTTGAAGTCCTCAATCAGCCTTTCCCAACCATGGTTTCTTATCTGAACCACATAACATGTGTAACCATTTGAAGGACTGTCTTCTCAGTTTTCCCAAGGCAAATAACTAGCACTCTTCTAGATGCATAGGAGGGAAGTCAATTCATTACATACAATGGGTGTCTTGGGCAATTGTCTTAAGTTTTTCACAGAATCTCAGTTAAGAAGTGTTGTCATACTCAGTCCACAGTCATTAGGGATCTGACTCACTTTCCTGGCTTCAAATTCCATCTGTATGTTGACCACTCCCTAATTTATGTCTCCAGCTCAGTCTTCTACTGGGTAGAACACAAGGTAGACTCTTCTATACATCTATTCAACCTGTTTTAAATTTCTAACTGGCATCCAAACTTACATGTTTAAATACAAAACATATCTTTCTCCCCAAAGCTGGTCCACTCATAGTTGTCATCCATCAGACTCTACATTTTAGAGTCCTCTCTCACCTTCTCTCTTTGTGTCACAACTTACATCCAGTCTTTTGCAAATTTTATTGTATCTATCTTGCAGATACATTCCATACCTGACCAGCTCTTCCAGCTTTTACTTCTGGCACCTTGATCTAAGCCACATCATCTCTTGAGAGCTTGGAATATTTTAGTAGTCTCCTACCTGGTCCCCCTGCATGTACTGTTGGACCCCTTCAGTCTATTTTAAAAGCAGCAGCCAGAATGATCCTTGGGATATCAGTCCTCTGTTCAGACCCTTCAGGGGCTTGCCATTTCACTCATGGCAAAAGCTGAAGACCTTACAGTGGCATGCATGATCTGTACTGCCTCTTCCCTGACTGCCCCAGCATTTTTGCTGTTTCTACAATATGGTGAGGTAACTTCTACCCAGGAAACTTCCCTCTGCCTGGAAGGTTCTTCTCCCTATCCTACCCTATGCCCCTGGCTTATTACTCCCTCTCTTCTTTCAAGTCTTTGCTTAGATGACACCTTCTTGGTGAGGCCTTTCCTGACCAATCTTTTTTAAAATCATAACTTCCCCACCCCCCATCACTCTTTATCCCTATTCCATTGCTTTCTTCTCTCCATTGTGCTTATCACTTTCTAGTATTCTATATGGTTTGCTTATTTATTTCATTGTCTAGCTCCCCTGCTAGTGTATAGGCTCCTTGAGGGCATGGATTTTGTCTGTTTTGTCCACTGCTATATGCCAAATATCTGGAACAGAGTCTGCATAGGTGCTGAAGAAATGGTTGCTGAGTGAATGATGGTGAGTGTTCAGTGGTGAATTTAAATTCTCCTTGTATTGCACAAAATACCTCTCAAATGTATCTGATAATGTTACAAGATATTCAATAGTGTCCTTAAAAGACTCTCAAATACCTCTATGCCCATCTTTTAAGTATTACTCAATGATCCAACACTGTCTTTGGTTTTGTATGTTGAGGCCAAATTTGAACTTTTAACTGCATGCTGATACTTCATCTGCAGTTGTAAGCAACATGCATTTCAACCCTGCATTGCCAAGTTCATGTAATCGAGCATATGAAAAAATATCAGGATCACAAGTGTCTCAGGTCCATTTTCTCCCTTTCTCCACTCTGCTCTGTGTTGTTTGGTGGGGGTGGGGTGGGGGGGTGGGGTAGTTTTCCTGCTTGGGGATCCTTCTGTCTGTGTTGGGCCAGTAGGAGGCACTAGATGATGGAAGGAGGCAGGAGGGAGAGACCAGCATTCCTCCGGACCCCCACCCCCACCCCGCCCCGGCTCCCCCACTTCCCCTGCTTCTGTGAGCTCCACTGGTGCGGCAGCTGAGTCCACTGCTGTGGCTGCAACTTCTATCATGCGACCCCAGCCTGGTGTTTTGCAGGAACCAGCTCATACTAGCTCAGGAGGGGCAAATGCTGTTCATTTTTTCCCAACTTCATGTTTAGTGATAGCACTTTGATGCCTTAAAATAAGCCATGATGGGAGTATCTTTACCTCAGAGATTGCAGACTTTACAAATGGGGGCTTTCCTCCAACAGACAGCCTTGGTTAAACATTTACCAGCACACCCCTGTTGGCCCAGCTCCTGGGTTCTGGTATACTGTACCTTCTCCTTTTATCTCTTCAGACTAAGAGTGTATAGTGGCTACCAACTGTTGCTAATCTCTGGATTCTACTCCTGTGTAAGGAACTGTTTAGGACACAGTTCCTTGATCACTTTTGTAAGGAACTTTCTGTGCTAAATTCCTTCCTTTTGTTTTCCTGTGAATTGACTGATACAGTACATATGCTAGAACAACAATGCTAGATTTGAGTGAACTCAGGGAGGATCTTTAGTAGAAACACACACACACACACACACACACACACACACACACACACACACACAATTTGTCTTATCTGTTGGCTCGCTTGGGAATAGGAAGAACTATAATATCCATACCCTCATTTAGTTGAATTGTAAAGATTTTAGCCTTCTTCTTCCTCATAAATGTTGTGTGCCCATTTTTGGATACCATGAATTGTGATATCTGGCCCATGGTACCAATATTTCTGAGGCAAGGTGGCCTGGTCGTCTAATACACTCACTGCAGGGTCAGGAGCTCAGAATTTAATAGGTTTCACATGTGTTGATATGATTTGCCCTGAATGATAGGTTAAAATTCATTTTTCACTATTTGCTACTGCTCCAGACTTTGCGCCCTCATCTATGGTACTGTATCTAGGGCCTGTTCCAATATTGCCCCAGGCCATGGACTTGGACTGTGATTCCATGTTTTATCTCAGTGCCCACCTTACAGAGTCCCTGAGGAGGATTGTAGAGAGCCCGTCTTTCTGTATTGATCAACATATTTTATTCTCAGTGGAGCAATGAGGGAATATAATGAGAAAAATTCACTGATTTTAACATCGATCCCATCATCTGAACACTAAGCTCAAGCCTGACATAAGTTGTTTAGGCCCAACCTGGTTTTTCCTAGCCAGGGTTCCTCCTCTCCCCAGGTGGGGCCACTAGATTGGATGTGCAGGCTCTCCTGGCTTCATTTCCCTCCTTGCTGATGGTCTGCCTCTGCCCTTTAGCCTTCATCTGAGTGCCTGGATGTTTGCTTTCTTCTCACATGCAATCCCTATCCTTTATTTTTTATAACTGGCCTTCTGATTATCTTGGTTCCTATTTACCTGTTTATTCATCTGCTCCTTCCTTGATTCTTTTTTTTTTTTAAGTTTATTTATTTATTTTGAAAGCGACAGAGACAGCGGGAGTGGGGGAGGGGCAGAGAGAGAGAGAGGAGAGAGAGAGAGAGGGCTCTGTCAGCACAGAGCCCGATGTGGGGCTCGAACCCACAAGGCTGCGAGATCATGACCTGAGCCAAAACTAAGAGTCAGACAATTAACTGACTGAGCCACCCAGGCACCCATGTTTCTTCCTTTTTTTTTTTTTTTTAATTTTTAATGTTATTTATTTTTGAGAGAGAGAGAGAGAGACAGACAGACAGACAGAGTGCAAGCAGGGGAGGAGCAGAGAGAGAGGGAGACACAGAATCTGAAGCAGGCTCCAGGCTCTGAGCTGTCAGCACAGAGTCTGACATGGGGCTTGAACTTATGAACAGTGAGATCATGACCTGAGCTGAAGTTGGATGCTTAACTGACTGAGCCATTCTGGCACTCCCCCCACTCCCCCACCCCCACCCCTTCCTTGTTCTTAATTATGCTTTTCCCAGAGCCTAAAGATCTGTCCCAAATTCCAACCTGAAGCCTGGGCTCCATCATCTGTTGAGAGACTTACTTGAAGCTTATGGTTTGCATTCTGGGCCTTTTCTGGTGTCTGCCTCCCAATTCTCTGATGCCCACCTGTTGAGACCTTGCCACCTCACGCTGTTTGTCTTTGCCATTGCCATCTGGACCATTATAGATTGGAGGCACTTTGCCTGCCACACTGAACCTCCTCTTATTCATGGGACTATACCAATTCTCTCAGTGGCTGTGGCCAGACTAATTCTATGTTCTGACCCCTCTTCTCACTCCCATCGCTAACCTGCTCAGACCTGCACAAAGTAATAGGAGATTACCTACCCAATTAAGTCCTGTGACAAACCAAGTGACACCACTTACCACTGGCCTTCTCAGTCATGAGGAGTGGCTGTATGGGGAGAAAGTAATTGCAAACCTATGGTGGTGGCTTTGTCAAGTTAGTACCACTGTGTCCAGCCCTTGAGGGGAGGATTCTGGTCAGATTTCAACTTTGTAGTACTAAATTGGGAACATCTGTATAATATTATTAACACAGGTCTCACATGAAGTCTTACCATGTCCCAGGAAAATGGGCAGAAAGCAGGTTTCAAGGATCTTAGGCAACAAACAGATGGGGAAATTGAGACTTGGAATAATCAAGTATTACTCCTGAAATCACACAGGGTTTGTTGAACAGATTCTAGGCTTAAGTTTTGGGGACTGTCAATTCATTAAACCAAGGGCTTCCAACCTTTTGATGAAGAAAGAAGGATTTTCAGTTCTCTGAAGACTTAAAGTAATTGAATATAAGAGCTGGCCTGGAACTGAACCTAGAGGTTACCTGGTTATTGGTGTAAACCCTCATTTTTGAGGTGCTGCTGATGAAGTTCATCAGAGAATAGAAGGTATACTCCATATCCCTACATTGCTTCCTCACCCCGTATCATGTGATTGGAAGAAATGGAGAGCAGAGCAGGATGGGGCATGGGCTATCAGGAAAGGCCTCAAGATCTACCTTAACCTATTGTGCAACCAGGTTTATTAAATGGACACAAGTCAATGGGAATGAAGACAGGGAACAGTTTCCTGCCCCTCCCCCACCCCCAGGGCCTTCAATAATGTTACGCTCTTCCTTTTCATTTTTCTACCTTCTGTTTTTTTTTTTTCTGGGTCTCTTCTAGGATCATTGGTGGAGGTGGACAACTAGAAGGAAAGGGACAAAATCCTTTTGTGTATCTGGATGCTGCTTATCCAACTCTTTCTTAGTCCTTGATGTTCTCTCCATGTGTGACGGGCTTACATGCGTGACGGGCTCTCTCTCTGTGGGTCACTCTCCTGGGTTCTTTGGAAGCCTTTCATTGAGAATCTCTCTGCTTCATTGTTCTTTGGCCCTCTCCTGTGCTCCTTTTCCTGGAGGCTTACCCCATAAAATCTATTACTGAGTCAGCCCTTTTAGATAGGGGTCCCTTCGGTATGTCTCAAGCCTGGGCCCCCTTTGCAACGTCTACTTGGATCCTAGGAAACTCACAAATCTTCCTGTTCAGAGTGTAGCCTGCTGCCCTTCCTCTACACTCTGCTTTTGCAGTTTGGCTCCTGTCAACCTCTTCAGGGAGAAGCAGGCCCAGGCTCTGTGTCCAAAGACACTGATATTCTAGGGAACAGTCATCAGTTTCTCCCATGAACTGTCCCTGGATGCAGTTCAGTGAACATTTGTCATTGGGGGTGTGCAGCCACTCCTAGCCTGGGTGAGTAGCTTTCTGGGAGCTTTCCAACTACCCTCATCCCCCATTGCACTTAATGGGTGTGTAGGTGGGTGTATATAGGAATGACAGAGCAACACCACGGAGAGGAGTGAAATATTACAAACCACTCTTACTGGGTCTCTCCAACTCCCTCTTATGGTTACTAAGGTGTAATGGTGAAAGTCTAGGGGCTCCTTAGACTTTCCCTTGGCAAGCCATGGAAGGGAACCCATTACACATTCTTTTATAATTATCTGGGGATTCCTGTTCTACACTCAGTTGAACCTGTGAGGCCCCGTGGGTTCAAGCACCATCTTGAGCTTTGCCCTGGGGTGCTATGTCAGGTGATTCATTAGGTATCTCTGAAGGATCTACAGTGTTCCCAGAACTCTGGGAATGGGTGGAGGAGGGAGATGGGAGCAGGGAAGAAGCAGAAGACATTCATAATCGACACTCTGATAGCAAACAGATACTGTTACAGGTCACTTTATCTATCCAAGAACTAAATGGTTAGTCACAGATGTGAAATGCTGTGTGGTCTTGTGTAAGCCTCTCGTTTTTCCCATCTATAAAACCAGAATATTAGTTCAGATTTACTTGGCAGGGCTTTTCTGAGGATTAAAGTATCCCAAGTCATGTAATTAAAATGATCAGAAAGTATTTTCCGAATTTGAAGAGTTGTGGAAATGAGAAAATTACCTACCAAGAGACCAAGTCAGGAGCTGTCAGCCATTCCTTGGGCAGTGGTAATTTCCTGGCAGAACTGGCCTGGAGGCGGGGGGCTTTGACAGACATTGCCCGGAGCTAGTTGAAGAAGGCCTGATTGACACATACTTATTATTTTATCTTTGTAAAGCTGCAGCGTGAGGCCTGAGACAGCGGGAGGAGGCTGTGAGGTATTCACTTGACAGCGTGCCATTGTCAACTCTTACGGGGAGGGAGACGTCAGTGCCTACGAGGACAGCCTTGGGTTTTAAGTGGTTCATTTTTTTCATTGAGCTGCAATAACTCCTGCTAATGATTTAATACTGTGATTTTGGAGCTCTCCCTGTGTTTTTAAGTAAGTGAGTGTGTGTGTACACACATGCATTCACGTGAACAATTCTCAGTCACTCGCTTTGTGATTACCAATGGGCCACGTTCTTCACTGGTTTCTGAGGCTTGGTGTAAAACAAATTTTACTAGGATGACTTGGTGTTTTGGACAAGGAAGCCAACCCAGTGAGTCTTATAATAGTTTAGTTTATGTCTCATTGTTGTGAGTGTTGGCTGGTAACAAGGGCAATCGAGGATGGGGGTCTGACATGGACCTTAATCCCAGTTCCTAAAGTAGAATAACGTGTGGAAATCAGGTTTTCTGGTGCTATAATAAAGAAATGTTTTGTGGAATTCTTATAAAGAAACAAATTGGGAAGTACCTGTTGAATCTTAATTTGGGGACTGCAAATTATAAAAAGTCCCAGGTTCCAAGCATTTGAGATATTTGTCTCTGCTAAGCAAACCAACTGTGAGGAGGTAATTTTTATCAGTTGACATTGAACAGTCTGCCACATAGCTATGACCTACATGGCCTTCCTTTACCGTTAATGACTGGATGCTAGTGGTATGTATGGAGGTTTTTAAAAGACAGTTTATTGCCCCCCCCTTTTTTAAATCTAGAGGTATAGGGCCCTATTTTTAAATGACCCTTTTGACTGAAACATTATCTTACAAATTCCAGGACTAGAGGTAAATTAGTCACTAGAATGTGATTTAAATGAATGACAGGATTTTGTATATTTTCTTTACCAATGTATCCCCAGGCCCTGGACCTGAGTCTGGTACATGGAAGGTACTTAATAGATACATATTTTTTAAATATATATTTTAAATGTTTATTTTTTTGGGAGAAAGTGCAAACAGGGGAGGGGCAGAGAGAGAGAGAGGGAAAGAGAGAATCCCAAGCAGGCTCTGCACTGTCAGCGCAGAGCCCAGTGTGGGGCTTGAACCCACGAGATCATGACCTGAGCCAAAATCAAGAGTCAGACACTCAACCAACTGAGCCACTGAGGCACCCCAATAAATATTTGTTTAACGAATGAATCTGTCAGAAAAGGGGATATGGCCTGCCATTGGGAGTGACTTCTGGGTCTTGGTTAGTCCTTGACCTTTGGGGTCACCTGTGTGGGTGTCATAAGTGTTAACGTCTTTAGCCACAAAAAATGTGGCATTTATTTCCACCACAGTGATTTTCTGTGAAAACACTACTGAAAGTTTCTCCACCCTTTTCTGTAAATATTGCTTTAATGAATGCATATCTTGGGTGGGGATTTTTCTTCTTTTTGGACAGACATTAATTTATTTCCTTGCTTCAGTTATTGCTTCATTCATTATTTCATGCCCCTGTGATGTTTAACTTAACCTAACTACCAGGTTTTTCATTTTTTTGTATCTGAGTCACATTCGCTCCTATGCCAGAGAACAATGCAATTCAGCTTTCTGATGACTGTGTACAGTTTTTGAAAGGTGGTTTGTCTTACTTTTTTTCAAACTGATGACCACCTCAATATAAAAGATCAGACAGAGAATCTATTCCACCTACTTCTGCTTTGCTAGCAGACATGGAAACACTCAATGCCACAAAATCACAGGGACAAGAACTACGCTCCAGAATTAAGTGAAGGTGAAGCTTTTGATGACACATGAGTGAACAGATAAAATTTTAGGATCAATAGTAATAATCCTAGCTTAGTTATGTAATTTAAGCCTCTTGGTTTCCAGGTGAGAAAGCCAAATCCCAAAGGGGCACAGAGCAAGGACGTATAGGAACCGGGGTTAAGACTGAAGGCCTGACTCACAGTAAGTTTGTTCCACGATACTGTTACAGCCAGCCACAGGGAGCCAGTGTCTTTTAGTTTTTTTAAAAAAATAGCTATATATCAAATGATTAAAGCCAGAAACAAAAGTACAGACATTAACAGTTTTTATCTTTCTACTAAATAGCCCCCAGGCCACCCAAAAGAGCTTCGTGGGCCGCCACTGCCGTAAGGCTGGGGATTGGGAGTTGGAGGCAGTGTGGTGGGGCTGAGAAGGGGCTGAACAGGGGTGGGGTGAGGAGCTGGGGTTCTGAGTCTGATCTTGTTGCAGGAAAGAAACCAACATTTATTGGGCCACTGCTGTATACTTTTTATCTTGTTTAATCTAATTACCACTTTGCTAGGTGGGTATGGTTATTCTTATCTTAAGAATGAGGAAACTTAAGAATGAGGCTTAGAGAGGTTAGGAAACCAACCTAAATTGAGGTCATACAGCTAAGAATTGGCAAGGGTGCATTGAACCCTGGTCTGTATTGTAGTACCTGAAAGTTATCCATCAGTTTCTCCTTCTAGTCCTCACTGTGAAAAAGTAATCGTACAACTTCTTAGATTCCTTCTAGGTCCCCAGTTCCAGGGATTCTATTCTTTATCCTGTTCTTTTTACTAATTTTTGGTTTTGAAGATTTAATATACCCACTTTCCATCCCCTTTTCCCCTACCTGCCCTGGATTGTGAACTGATACAGAGATTTTCACTCGTCCATTTCTCAGGATAGTGTGGTAAGAGGACCACTGGAGCCTTGCAGAACTCTCTTTCCTTGAGGGGTAAGCCTTGTTTCTCAGGGAGCTATGACACCACCAGCATCTTCCATGATTAGGGGATGGGCGCTATTGACACTTTCCACACGACAACACCACAAAGCCAGGAATTGCTACTGTTTTACTAGTTAGTCCATGCAACCTTTAGCCCATGGACCCAACTGTTATCTCCATATACTAGAACTTTTACGTTTTCACATTTTAAGATGGGTTGAAGTTACTCATCAGAGCAAAGGAAAAGAAGGGTGGTGTGCTATATAAAACCTTGTGTAGGCTGTTTTAACAAATGGATTCCAAAATGTATAATGGCACCAGCATAACAGAAGGTTAGTTCTTGCTCATAAGAACGTACTAGGGAAATTAACAAGTCAGCAGGGGTCCCAGTTGAAAGAGGCTCTTTCATCTTCAATATTCAGCTCCTGAGGTCACCCTGGGGGTTGTCTCCATTGCAGCCAGTTGGAGGAGAAAAAAGCTTGGGGAGGTGCCACATGGGAGGATTTTACAAGTCAGGCTAGGGATGGCACACATCGTTTTCATCAAATTCCTTTGCCTGGGACTCAGTCACATGGCGGCACCTCTCTGCTAAGGGGCTGGGAAATGTAGTCGCCGGCAGGAGGGCTCACTTCCCAGTACCGACCCCACACAGTTGACAGAGGGACACACATTTTCAGAGGATGGCTACCCTTCTGTCACACCCTGTACGAAGATCAGAAGATCTGTATTCTGGTACTAGCTTTCCAGTTAACTGGCTGGTAATCTTTTCTTATCTGTACCATGAGAGAGTTAAACAGTTAATATCCAAGATATCTTTTTGCTTTAGAATTCTGTGACTTTGTATGGCTTTTTTTTTTTTTTTTTTCTTAAATCTTATTCCACAAAAGACAGCTAGTTCTTTGCCTGGATGCAGTGAAGGTCCTGGGTTAATGCAGCAGAACTTCTCTCAGGCTGAACTTCATCCTGACAAAGCTGGCAGCCAGGGTCAGAGGCCCATTTGATCCCATACTGGGATATGATTCATTGAGCACAGTAGGCATTGATTCATGGGGGGCAGTTTGCTGTACTACAGGGATCTTCTAACTGTGCCCCCAGTGTACATGAAGATTTTCTAAGGTGTGAGGTGTTACCGACTTTTAAGGGATCAATTATCTATAACTTTTAATGGTTCTATGTTTCCTAAAACTGATCAAAGAATACCTACAGTTAGGTGTTTTATCAGTTCTCCCTTCTCCCCCTTACGAAGAAAGGTCTACTGCTTACTCATTCTGACTCTTACACAGTTCACTGTTCCAAGTGTAAAAGTCTGTAGGGTACCAAAGTAGTTTTTTTGAAATAATTGGCATCACTTATGTTCAAGATATTAAACATTCTTCCTCTGTCTATCTCATTGAGACAGACATTTCCAGGGGCTCCTGGGTGGCTCAGTTGGTTAAGTGTCCGACTGTGGGTTTTGGCTCACGTCATGATCTCACGGTTTGTGGGTTCCAGTCCTGCATTGGGCTCTGCACTCTGTCAGCGCAGGGCTTGCTTGGAATTCTCTCTCTCCCTCTTTCCCTCTGCCCCTCCTACACTCACGCTGTCTCTGTCTCTCTCAAATAAAAAATAAACTTTAAAAAAACTTAAAAAAAGACATACATTTCCAAAAATATTTTACTTTATATGTTTAATAATTGTTTATGAAAATGTGCATGTATTTACATTGTCTTGATCAATGATATACTAGTAATATTGCGAATAAAACTAGGACTATATTATTTAACTTCTAGTCACAGAAATACAATTTATATTTTATTTATATACAAGATAATTTAAAATTTAAAACCATTTTACATTAAGATAAAACCCTATAGCAAACGTGAGACAGGAATACAATTTCAAAGAGCTAAAGGAACAGTTGTATGCTTAGAATATAGTGATAATTGAGACAGAGTCTGCTTTCATGGTGAATATATACCAGTGCGGGAGACAGAATGTAAATGAATTGGTAAATGTGCAAGACAATTTCAGGTCACGATAGATACTATGAAGAAGTAAACAGGTTAGTCCATCCAGGAAAGCTGCTCAGAGGAGGTTACATTTGGTACATGTACAAGAGATGTGTCTCTTTTTTTGAACAAATACATCCTCCCAGTTGTGGGGAAGGAGTGGGTAGGAAGGAGAGCACATCTCATTTACGTAAAAGAAGATGTTGTGCACATATATTTTAAATGGATGCTGTTGAGAATCAAATTTCTGTGGTATTTAAATTCCACTGGACTCATTTAAAAGGGTGATCTCAGGTTTATTTTAAAATATTTCAAGTATTTCTAAGCTTACCACCTAGCAGATATTACATCATTTGCAGCCTTTTATTTTATTTTATTTTATTTTACTTTATTTTAAAGGCTTTTTTTCTTTTTGAGAATGAGCACAAGTGGGGGAGGGGCAGAGAGAGAGAGAGGGGTACAGAGGATCCAAAGCAGGTGCTGCACTGACAGCAGAGAGCCTGATGCGGGGCTTGAACTCATGAACCGAAAGATCATGACTTGAGCTGAAGTCTGACACTCAACCAGTTGAGCCATCCAGGCACCGTAATTTGCAGCCATTTAAACTTACAATTAAATTAAAAAAAAATTATTTATTTTTGACAGAGAGAGACAGAGCACAAGTTGGGGAGGGGCAGAGAGACAATGAGACACAGAATCTGAAGCAGGCTCCAGGCACTGAGCTGTCCGTGCAGAGTTTGATGCAGGGCTCGAACTCACAAACCATGAGATCATGACTTGAGCCAAAGTCGGACGCTTAACCGACTGAGCCACCCAGGGGCCCCTACAATGAAATTTTTTATATCAATTGAAAATGTTTGAGTGGCAATAGATTACCGAGATTCTTTGACAGATACATGAGCAAGGAACTTTAAAGACCTTTGTGTAGTGGCTTAAAATATGGCCTTTGAGTTTAGGCCCCTGGGGGTTGGAATTGTGGATCCACTATTCCTGGTTGTGTAAGTGAAAAGTCAGTTCTGTGAGCCACAGTGTCTGCATCTATAAAACAGTCCCTTCTTTACATAGAGGAAAGTTTGAAGTTTTAAGTGAATAATGCATATAAAGTGTTTACCTGAGAATGAGGACTCAACAAATGTTATCTATCTATATTCTCAATAATATACCTTTACTATTAACTCTGTAGGACTGATTCAGCTCTCTTGTCTCATATGGTTGCAGAGCGAGCTGAAAGGCACATCATCAAATCTAGTCCTTTGCTGAACTGGGGTAGCACCTAGAGGCAAGCCATCCTATTCGCGTAACTCTTTCCTAATTGCTTCATGTGTCACAATCCAATGTAAGTGATTATTTTTCCTATTTTACTGATATGGAGGTCGATGCTCAAAGGGTTGAGTAACATATCCAAGGTCACTCAGCTGGAAAAGGTAGAGCTTATAATGATGCAGCTGCGATTATAATTGGGTCTTTATCATTCCGAAACGTATTCTTTCGTTGGTATACTGTATTGCCAATATTATAATATGTGCTTCTCCTATTTACCCCGAGTTCTGAGCTCAAAGACCGTATTGTGTTTCTCTTCTAAATGCCAGTGCTCCTGGCCCGGTAGTTAGTCCTTATTGTTTGCCAGTCCAAGCAGAACACATGTTGAGACACTTAGCGAGAAGGTGTGCACTTCTGCTGGTCTTGCTCTGACTACCTGTGGTCTCTACTTCTTTTAGTGAGGAGAGAAGTCTGAGGAAATTAGAGATTTTCCCTTCTCTCTTCTTCAGGGCACATATATCCCTTTCTAGAGTACGGTGCGATAAAATCATGAGGGGAGTGGCCTCTCCCTGAGGAGAAGCTGAGGGCTTTATCTCCTGATGCCCCAATGTGCCTTTATCTTTTTCGTTTGTTTGTTTGTCTGTTTTAAAGCCCTTGGGGACTTTATGCAACATTCCTGAGGTTATTAGGGAAGAAGTAAATGTTCCGCAAAGGGCAGAAGACCTTAGAAGCAAGCTCACGGGACCTGGCAGGGTGAAGAGAGGAGAAGCTGAATGAAGATGGTGTTAGAAGAAGAGAGGATTTAGAATTGCCTCAGGGAGGGGCTGAGAAAAGAAACTGGAGGATGACTATGAAGTGTGGTAGAAAAAGTAGCCTTTAAAAACATAGAATCTACCAAAAGCAAAAGGAAGGATTCATAAGATATATAGCAGAAGGAAAAATGTGAAATGAAGGGGGAAAATGGAGCTGATAAATCACCAGGGAGATCTAGCACGGCCCTTAAAGATCATTAAAGGAAAACCTAATGCCAAAATATTAGAGTTAAAAAAAACCTTGCAAGGACAGAGCTTGCCTGTGTGTGGGTCCTAAGAAGATACCACAACAAAACCAACTCCTTTACCTCTGGCACCTACACAGGCACGTGTGCCCTGAAATGAAATATTTCATGCCACCCTGGTACCCCCACCAGCTCTGCTCCCGTTCTTCTGTCTCATTCCTATTGGTCCCAAACCATATACGTGCCCTTAGGAACTGGCATGGAGGTATTGCCAACATGGCAAGATTGCCTGCTTGGGTTGCCTCCTCCTGGCAAAGGGTCAGTTTGCTTCAGCTGTCCATCTGCTCATCATACTGCTGACCTTGTCCATATTATGAATGTTTAATTGGCCATCTCCCTTTATTCAGTCGAAGTCCCTTCAAGTCAGGGACTGTGCCTTTTTTGTTCATGTAATATTCCCAGGACCCAGTGTGTGGGGAATGGATTGGACAGGGAGGAAGTAGGAGTTTATGTAGCGATATTAAGGGAGAAACAGTCTTGGTAAAGAGTTAAATGAAAGTGGCTTGATTTGGGGAGTCGGAAGCTGCAGCATAGGAAAGTGTCTGCTGGAGACTTTTAAGAGACACACTGCAATGACAGATCAGGACTCTGTCATGGATTGGCTGTGGGTACCAAGCAAGGTGGAGGTGTCAAGGATGATCTGGACAGAGCTCTGGATGGCTGGTGGTGCACTTGTCTACAACAGGTCACAAGAAGAGGAGGAAGCTTAGGAGGGAGATAAAAAACCTGAGATGCCCGAGTGAAGAGGTTGAGTTGGACACGAAATTGATGTCTCCTCTAGACCTGACTTCTTTCCTGATTGGAGAGCTCTATTTCCAACTGCTTACTGGACATTTTCACCTGGAAGAGCCACAGGCTGCTCACACTTGTCATGTCCAAAGTCAATTTGTCATCTCCCTCTGAAGCCTTTTTCTCTTCCCATAATCGCAGTTACTCAATGGGAATTATCTTTTCCTGCTTCCTCTGTCTCTTTCTGACCTGCAAATCCAAAACACCCATGCTGTGTAAGTCTCTTTGATTTGTATAGTTCTTGACTCTGTTCTCTCATTTCCATTTCCACTGCTTTACAAATGCTCATTTTACCCCTGCCCATTTTAATAGCTTCAAATTTATCTCCTGACACTAAATAAGCATAAATTTCAAACTCCACTGTATGTCATCAAATGTCCTTTCCCTTCTAGCCTCGGCACATCTGTATATACCAATCTCATCTTCTTCCCTCTGCCACTTAGCAACCCAAACCTTGGATAACCTGCTGTTATCCAAATGTCTGCTACTCTTTAATGTGTGCACCCTTACACATGTTGTTACCTGTGTAACAGGAGAAAGGCTGTTTCACCACCTCAGGCTACCTTGCCTGCAATTTTCTTAGCTTGGAATATGTCCCTCCCACCCTACTCTTTGGTCAGTTTAATGTCACCTTTTCAAAGAAACCCACTGTGCCTGTAGTATAGTTTAGCTCCCCTGTGGTCACTCTTAAAGAGCCCATTTCTTTTTCTTCAAGCACTTATCACAATGGTGATGATATTACTTATGTGTTCATTCATTTAATGACTGTCTCTCTCACTAGATCATAAGCCCCCTATGGGTAGGTCTGTGAACATTTTGTTTGCCATTGTGATTCCAGCATCTACGGTAGCAGTTGAAGGAATGGATTTAGATAAAATCCTTCAGAGAGAGAATTTAGAGTGAGAAAAGAGAGCCAAGACAGACACTGGGGAATACCAGCATTTAAGGGGCCAGGCATGCAAGCAGATCCCTTGAAGAAGTCTGAGAAAAAGCACTGCAGAAGGTAAGAGACCAGGGCAGAACAGTGTCATGGAAACTGGTGATGATGAAAGTTTCATGGAGAGAACAATTAATAGGATAGGACAAAATGTTGCAGAAATCCACAGAAGTAAATATTCAAGAGTAGCCATGAGATTTGTCATCTTAGACGGCCATTGGAGATCAAAATGGAAGTAATTTTCATGGAGTGGTGGGGTTAGAAGCCAGATTTCTGGGAGTCAAGTTAATGAGAGGTAAAAAGTAGAGACAATGAATGTGTATTGTTGTTTCCTAAAAATTTATCTCTGAATTGAAGGAGAAAAATTCATGAAGGTAGTTAGAAGAGAATACAAATTTGAAAGTGGATTTTTTTTTAAAGAGAAAAGTATGTTTGTAAATTATAGGAAGGAATAAGTGAAGTTGTTTGAGTTGAATATATAAGCTAGAGATAGGATAATCGATGGAAAGTGTCTCAGACATCATGGAGGGCTTAGAGCACATGTACAGAAATAAGATTTGGGTGAGAGGAGAAAAATCTTGCTTATGAGGGTGGAATATGCAATAAATGAAGAAAAAAATTTAAAAAATAAGAATAATGTGCATGTAGATGTATTTGTAGGTTAGGAAGCATATCTGATGCCAAGAGAATTTCTGCATTGTGATTCCTATGACTTTATGAAAGAAGATGAATGCAGGGCGCCTGGATGGCTCAGTCAGTTGCGTATCCGGCAGTTAATTTCAGCTCTGGTCACCATCCCAGGGTTGTGAGATCAAACCGCACATTGGGCTCTGTGCTGAGTGTGGATCCTGCTTAAGGTTCTCTCTCTCTCTCTCTCTCTCTCTCTCTCTCTCTCTCTCCCCCCCCCCCCCACTTCTCCTGTCCCAACTTAAGGTCTCTCTTGCTCTCTCTAAAAAGAAAAAAAAAAAAGAATGCTCAGCCATTCGTTACATAGAAAGGTGATGCCATGATCAAGTGAGATTATTTCAAGGATGTAAGGATGATTCAACACCTACAAACCAATTGATATGATACATGACATTAGGGAAATTAAGGCTTAAAATCATACAATCATGTCAATAGATGCAGAAAAAGTATTCGTCAAAATTCAATATCCATTTATGATGAAAAAATCTCAACAAAGTGAGTAGAGAGGGAACATAACATAATAAAGGCAATATGTGCCAAGCCCACAGTTAATGTCATGCTCAATGGTCAAAAGGTGAAAGCTTTTCCTCCAAAATCAGGAAAAAGACAAGGATATAAAATCTTATCACTTTTATTTAATATATGGGAAATCCTAGCCAGAACAATTAGGCAAGAAGAAGAAATAAAAGACACCCAAATCATAAAGGAATAAGCAAAATTATCACTATTTGCGTATGACCTGATATTATAACTAGAAAATCCTAAAGACTTCACCAAAAAAAAACCCCCCCCCCCCCAAAAAGACCAGTTAGAACTAATAAACAAATTCAGTAAATTTGCAGGATCCAAAGTCAATATACAAAAATCTGTTATGTTTCTATACACTAATAACAAACTATCATAAAGAGAAATTAAGAACATGATCTCATTTACAGTTTCATCAAAAAGGAATAAAATACCTAGGAATAAGTTTAATCAAGGAGATGAAAGACTATATAGCATCCATAAGCTATTATAGATATCTGTAAGATATTTATGAAAGGAATTGAGGAAGACACAAATAAATGGAAAGATTCTTCTCATGGATTGGAATAATTAATATTCTTAAAATGTCCATAATACCCAAAGCAATGTACAGATTGAGTACAATCCCTATCAAAATTCTGATGGCATTTTTCACAGAAATAGAACAAACAATCCTAAAATTTATATGGAGCCCAGATAGCCAAAGCAATCTTGAGAAAGAATGAAATTGGAGGAATCAAACTCCCTGATTTCAAACTATATTATAAAGCTATACTAATCCAAACAATATTTTAGTGGCGTTAAAACAGACACATAGATCAATGAAGCAGAATAGAGAGCCCAGAAATAAACCCACACATATGTGGTCAACTAACTTATGACAAAGGAGGCAAGCTGTATACAGTGGGGGAAAGGATAATCTCTTCAATAAATGGTGTTGGGAAAACTGGACAACCACATGCAAAAGAATTAAATGGGACCACTATATTTACCATTCACAAAAATTAACTCAAAATTAATTAAAGACTTTAATGTAATGCCTGAAACCATAAAACCCCTAGAAGAAAACATAAGTGGTAATCATTAACATTGGTCTTGGTGATGATTTTTTGGATCTGAAACCACACAACAAAAGCAAAAATAAACAAGTGGGACTACATCAAACTAAAGAGATTCTGCACAGCAAAGGAAACCATCAATGAAATGAAAAGATAACATACTGAATAGGAGACAATGTTTGCAAATCATGTATCTGATAAAAGATCAATATTCAAAATATATAAAGAACTCATACAACTCAATAGCAAAATATCTCAAACAATCTGATTTTTAAAAATGGGCAGAGGATCTAAATAGACAATTTTCCAAAGAAGACATACAAATGGTCAACAAGCCCATGAAAAGCACTAATCATCAGGGAAATGCAAATCAAAACCATGATGAGATATCAATTCACACCTGTTAGAATGGCTATTATCAAAAAGACAAGAAATAACAAATTCTGGGGAGGATGTAGTGAAAAGGGAACCCTGTTGTACTGCCAGTGGGAATGTAAATTGGTACAGCCACTGTGGAAAACAGTAGGGATGTTCCTCGAATAATTAAAAATAGAACTACTATGTGATCCAGCAATTCCACTTCTGGGTATTTATCTCAAGAAAATAAAAACATAAACTTAAAAAGATATACGTACCATATGTTCATTGTAGTATTATTTACAATAGCCAACATATGGAAATGATGTAAGTGTTCATCATTGGTGGATGAATAAAGAATGTGTGTGTGTGTGTGTGTGTGTGTGTGTGAGAGAGAGAGAGAGAGAGAGAGAGAGAGAGAGAGAATGGAATATTACTTAGTCATGGAAAGAAGGAGATCTTGCCATTTGTAACAACATGGATGGACCTTGAGGGCATTATGCTAAGTGAAATAAGTCAAACAGAGAAAAACAAATACCATATGATTCTGCTTATATGTGGGATCTAGATACGAAACAAAACAAAAACCAAGTTCATAGATACAGATAACAGGTTGGTGGTTGCCAGAGGCAGGGGGCTGGGAATGGGTGAAATGGGTAAAGGAGGTCAAAAGTTACAGACTTCCAGTTATAAATAAGTCATGGGGATGTAGTGAACAGCATGATGACTATTGTTAATAATACTGAATTTTATATTTGAAAGAGGCTAAGAGAGTTGATCTTAAAAGTTCTCATCACAAGAAAATATTTTGTGTCTATGTATGGTGACACATGTTAATTAGACTTACTGTGATGATCATTTTGCAACATATGCAAATATTGAATCATTACATTGCACACCTGAAACTAATATAACATTATATGTCAATTATTCCTCAATTAAACGAAAGAAGAAAGATGATGATACTATGAGACCAGAATGAACTTTAAATGGCAGGGTTAGCAGGGGCACCTGGCTGGCTCAGTCAGTTGGGCGGCTGACTTCAGCTCAGGTTATGATTATGATCTCACAGCTCGTGAGTTCGAATCCCACATCGGGCTCTGTGCTGACAGCTCAGAGCCCGGAGTCTCCTTCAGATTCTGTGTCTCCCTCTCTCTCTACCCCTCCCATGCTCACGCTCTGTCTCTCTCTCTCTTTCAAAAATAAATAAACATTAAAAAAAATTTTTAAATTGCAGGGTTAGCAGCAAGAGCACTGCTAGGAATTTACCCAAGGGATATAGGAGTGGTGATGCACTTGCACCCCAATGTTTATAGCAGCACTTTCAACAATAGCCAAGTTATGGAAAGAGCCTAAATGTCCATCAACTGATGAATGGATAAAGAAATTGTGGTTTATATACAATGGAATGTGTTTATACAATGGAATACTACATGGCAATGAGAAAGAATGAAATATGGCCTTTTGTAGCAACGTGGATGGAACTGGAGAGTGTTATGCTAAGTGAGATAAGTTACACAGAGAAAGACAGATACCATATGTTTTCACTCTTATGTGGATCCTGAGAAACTTAACAGAAGACCGTGGGGGAGGGGAAGGGAAAAAAAAGTTAGAGAGGGAGAGAGCCAAAGCATAAGAGACTCTTAAAAACTGAGAACAAACTGAGGGTTGATGGGGGGTGGGAGGAAGAGGAGGGTGGGTGATGGGTGCTGAGGAGGGCACCCGTTGGGATGAGCACTGGGTGTTGTATGGAGACCAATTTGACAACAAATTTCATATTAAAAAAATAAATTGCAGGGTTAGTTTTATTCCTGGTTTACCTAGTCTCTCATATGTTTTTTTTTTTTTTTTGAGAATTTATAATTGAACTTGAAAGGATTGTGGATATTGGAGTTCTACCTGTGGAAAGCTGAATGTGGACTTAGCAAACTAACCCTGTGATTAAGAACACGTTTGGCTGTTATATGAAACTGGGTTTGAATTTTGGCTCCATCACTACAAGCTTTTATGTGAGCTTGAGTCACGGACTTAACCTTTCAGACATTTACTTTCCTTAATGAAAAGTGGGAGTACAAATACCTGCTTTGCAGATTTGTGAGGATCGTATGAGGTAACACATGTTCAATACTCAAAAATGAGATTTTAAAACTAGAAACATGATAAGGGGTTCTTCCCCCTCCTGATACCCAATTATTCTGGCAAGGAATTTCTTGTAAGCTTCTGAGACAACAATCGGTATATAAGCTCTGCATCCTCAGGGCAATCAGACATTGAGTATATGGCAGGGATGTTGAATGGAATCAGTGGAAAATTTGGCTTGTGCTTTTGTCCTTCAGTCAACTAATGAAACAACTGGCTAGCAATTTGCTGAGATGCCACTTTTAATCCAACCTTTAGTACCAAGTCCAGGACACCATGGTTTTTGTGTTTTTGTTTTTTTTTTTTTTTACATTTTAAAAAAAATATATGAAATTTATTGTCAAATTGGTTTCCATACAACACCCAGTGCTCATCCCAACAGGTGCCCTCCTCAGTGCCCATCACCCACCTTCCCCTCCCTCGCATCCCCCATCAGCCATCAGTTTGTTCTGTTTTGTTTTTTATTCCCCTGAAAATATTTTTTATTTATTTTATTTATTTATTTTTATTTTTTTTAAGTTTCTTTTTTTTAAATATATGAAATTTATTGTCAAATTGGTTTCTTTCTCTTTCTTTCTTTCTTTCTTTCTTTCTTTCTTTCTTTTTCAATATATGAAATTTATTGTCAAATTGGTTTCTTTCTCTTTCTTTCTTTCTTTCTTTCTTTCTTTCTTTCTTTCTTTCTTTCTTTTTCAATATATGAAATTTATTGTCAAATTGGTTTCCACACAACACCCAGTGCTCATCCCAAAAGGTGCCCTCCTCAATACCCATCACCCACCCTCCTCTCCCTCCCACCCCCCATCAACCCTCAGTTTGTTCTCAGTTTTTAAG
>NW_024412426.1:10576249-10606247 GCF_014898765.1 Herpailurus yagouaroundi
ATATGTCATTTGCAAATATCTTTTCCCATTCCATTGGTTGCCTTTTATTTTGTTGACTGTTTGCTCTGCAGAAGCTTTTTATCTTCATGAGGTCCCAATAGTTCATTTTTGCTTTTAATTCCCTTGCCTTTGGGGATGTGTCAAGTAAGAAATTGCTACGGCTGAGGTCAGAGAGGTCTTTTCCTGTTTTCTCCTCTAGGGTTTTGATGGTTTCCTGTCTCACATTCAGGTCCTTTATCCATTTTGAGTTTATTTTTGTGAATGGTGTGAGAAAGTGGTCTAGTTTCAATCTTCTGCATGTTGCTGTCCAGTTCTCCCAGCACCATTTGTTGAAGAGACTGTCTTTCTTCCATTGGATATTCTTTCCTGCTTTGTCAAAGATTAGTTGACCATACTTTTGTGGGTCTAGTTCTGGGGTTTCTATTCTATTCCATTGGTCTATGTGTCTGTTTTTGTGCCAATACCATGCTGTCTTGATGATGACAGCTTTGTAGTAGAGGCTAAAGTCTGGGATTGTGATGCCTCCTGCTTTGGTCTTCTTCTTCAAAATTACTTTGGCTATTCGGGGCCTTTGTGGTTCCATATGAATTTTAGGATTGCTTGTTCTAGCTTCGAGAAGAATGCTGGTGCAATTTTGATTGGGATTGCGTTGAATGTGTAGATAGCTTTGGGTAGTATTGACATTTTGACAATATTTATTCTTCCAATCCATGAGCACGGAATGTTTTTCCATTTCTTTATATCTTATTCAATGTCCTTCATAAGCTTTCTATAGTTTTCAGCATACAGATCTTTTACATCTTTGGTTAGATTTATTCCTAGGTATTTTACGCTTCTTGGTGCAATTGTGAATGGGATCAGTTTCTTTATTTGTCTTTCTGTTGCTTCATTATTAGTGTATAAGAATGCAACTGATTTCTGTACATTGATTTTGTATCCTGCAACTTTGCTAAATTCATATATCAGTTCTAGCAGACTTCTGGTGGAGTCTTTCGGACTTTCCATGTATAATAGCATGTCATCTGCAAAAAGTGAAAGCTTAACTTCATCTTTGCCAATTTTGATGCCTTTGATTTCCTTTTGTTGTCTGATTGCTGATGCTAGCACTTCCAACACTATATTAAACAACAGCAGTGAGAGTGGACATCCCTGTCGTGTTCCTGATCTCAGGGAAAAAGCTCTCAGTTTTTCCCCATTGAGGATGATGTTAGTTGTGGGCTTTTCATAAATGGCTTTTATGATGTTTAAGTATGTCAGGACACCATGGTCTTTGTGCTCATGAGGCAGCATCTCAATATTTGTGGGAAAAGAGAACAGGTGGAAGCCATAGTCATTAAGTTGTGCTCAGAACATGCTTAGCTATTTTCTCTCTTAGAAAGATTTCTCCCTGAGTTAGTATAGATCCTTCACAGAATTTCTAACATATAACAAACCATTTAAAAAAGTCTCTAACATGTCTAAAAAATGCATTTCAAGTTCTAAGCAACCGGTGTTATAGAAAAGAGTTTGTGTATTAACCTATGTGCAGGCTGGGACTAGTTGTATAGTAGTGGTGGTGATGATCTTGTTGAAGGAGTGTGGGGCATAGGGGATTGGGAAGAAGAATCTCCCATCTCTAATAAAAATAAAGACAGTGTAGAATATTTTTTCTTAATTATGATGAATCTTGAAGGAGGAGTCTATTTTTTAGAAAGACATCTAGTGTCATTGGGAATCTTCTATGTAGTACTCTAGTATGAAAACTATCTCTACATTTTAGAGAAGTGGAAACAGCCAGAAAGAGAAGAGGTTATTGGGCATGGTACAAGGAGAAAAGATCAGCAACGATGATGAAATATTAGAGAAACTGAGACTGATGGTCAGACAAATTTCCCAAGAGCAAAAACATTAGGTTGTTGAATACTATCAGATGAAGTGCTAAAAAAACCTACCAAACAGAACCCTGCAGTTTGCTGAATTGAGAAGACAGAGATTTCAGGTGGGCTGAAGCAGCCAGAATTTGTACTACACTTGATCTTAGCCAAAAGGCTAAGAGGCGATGGAGCACCCAGAATTTCTAAGACAGAATATTGGAAGGGAGGGAGCTATGATAAGAAAGAGCACCAGAAATGTAAACATGGGTCCCCTCGAGTCTTTGACTAAACAGAAATCTCAATAAGTGTAGGGTGAAACTTTTGGCAATGAAACATTTTTAGGTATATGTAAGCTGAACAATTGTAGAGGTCACAAAGGACCAAGAATAATTTGAGTTTTTATCAACACGAGCAGAGAGATCTCATTCCATATGTAGAACATTTAGTAGAGACCTTGTAAAACTTGAGTGTTAGTTGGGAGGCTAAAATATCACAGAATAAAGGATAACCTAGACTCACACTAAAAAACCTTAAAAATGAGGATGAAAAGAATCAAACTAATCCACAAGAGACTTAATTTCCTGACAGAGCAGTGTCCAACATTTTTAAAAGGAATTAAACGAAACCTAGCACTCAACAATGCAAAATTTGTAATGTTTAGCATCTAAAAAAAAAGTTGCAAGACACAGAAAAAAGCAGGAGAAAAGTCAATTAATATCAACGAGCTTAAAAATGATGGATAATAAAACTAGCAGACAAAAACATGAAACAGGTATTATAAATACACCCAATAGGATCAATGATTAAAATGAAAATACAGACATGATAAGGAAAGAAGGAAAACATACAAAGAAACTAAAGGTGACTTTTATCTGAAATGAAAATTTTATTTGATAAAGGGATTACCAGTAGAACAGACATGACATTAAACAAAAGATAAATGAAGTTGAAGAGAAAGTAATAGAACCTCTTTAAGACCTAGCAATGGAACTTATCCAAAATGAAACTTACATACAGAGATAAAAAGGATTAAGAAAAACAGACCTGTGGGGAAATACCAAATTGATTAACATGTAAACTAGAATTATGAAAGCAAGAGAGAGAAAAAAAGAACAGAAATAGTATTTAAGGAAATAATTACCAAATATTTTCTAAATTTTATGAAAATTATAAAGTCATAGATCAGAGGAACTCAGCAAACATACACAAGCAAAATACATACTACAAAAACCACACCAAGAACCTCATAATCAAACCACCGCATACTACTGTTTCTGAGAAAAATCTTAAAGGTAGATAGAGGGAAACAAGAGACATTATATGTAGAGAAACAAAAGGTAAGAATTACAACAGACTTGGGGAGCCTGGGTGGCTCAGTCAGTTAAGCAACCAACTCTTGGTTTTGGCTGAGGTCATGATCTCACAGTTTGTGGGTTTGAGCCCTGTATCAGGCTCTGTGCTGGTGGCATGGGGTCTCTTTGGGATCCTCTGTTTCCCTCTTTCTCTGCCTGTGCCCTGCTCATGTGCGCTCTCTCTCCTCCCTGCCTCAATACATAAATAAATAAATACATTTTAAAAAGTATTTTCATAGATGTTTCTTCAGAAATTATGCAAGTCAGAAGATACTGTATATTCTTAAAGTGCTGGACAGAATTTTGTCAACCTAGAATTATAGACCCAGTGAAAATACCTGTAAAACATGAAGATAAAATAAAAGCTTTTTTCAGACAAAAGAAGCTATAGGAGTTTGTGGCCAGCAGATCTGCACTACAAGATACTGTATATAGTTCTTCAGGCAGAAGGAAAATGATACCTGCAGAAAATGTGAATCTATATAAAGGAATATGAAAATGTGGGGGTAAATATCAAGAAGTTTTTTTTATTATTTAAAAATTTCTTGGGGCGCCTGGGTGGCGCAGTCGGTTAAGCGTCCGACTTCAGCCAGGTCACGATCTCGCGGTCCGTGAGTTCGAGCCCCGCGTCGGGCTCTGGGCTGATGGCTCAGAGCCTGGAGCCTGTTTCCGATTCTGTGTCTCCCTCTCTCTCTGCCCCTCCCCCGTTCATGCTCTGTCTCTCTCTGTCCCAAAAATAAATAAAAAACGTTGAAAAAAAAAATTAAAAAAAAAAATTAAAAATTTCTTAAAAGATAATTAACTGCCTAAAGCAATAATAATAATGTATTTGGGATTTATAACATGAAAAAGCAAAATGTATGACAGTAGCATAAAGGACAAGATAAGGAAATGGAGGTATATTTTCACAGTATTCTTACATTGTATATAAGCCAGTATGATATTATTTTAAGATAGACAGAAATAAGATAAGGGTGCATATTGTAAATCCTAGATGAACTTTTAGAAAATAAAGAGATATAGTTAAACAAACCGACAGTGGTGATAAAATGGAATTAAAAGATAGCAAAAAAAAAGCAGGAAGATGAGAAGAAAAACAAAGAATGGATGAGATAAATAGCTAAATAATAACAAGATGGTGGATTTAAACACAATCATATCAGTAATTTCATTAAATGTAAATGGTGTAAATTCTGCAACAAAAAGCCAGATTGTTAGATTAGATGGTAAAACCCCCAATTATATGTGGTCTATAAAAATTTGTCTCCATATAAAGACACAGATTTAAAAGGAAAAGTTGGGAAAAGATAAAGGTGTTTTAGCTACATTAATAGAAAAAATAGACTTCAGAATAGGAATATTACCAGGGATATTTCACAATGATAAAGGGGTCAGTTAAGAAGGCATAACAATTCTAAATTTTTATCCACCTAATAACTGACTTCAAAATGTGTGAAACACCAATAGGTCTGAAAAAAGAAAAAGACAAATCTACAATTATAGTTGCAGTTTTCAGCACTCTTTTCAGTAATTGATAGAAAAAGCAGATGGAAAACAAACAGGGATATGGAAGATTTAAATGACATTTTAATCAGTGTGGACTAATTGACATTTATAGAACATTCCACACAGCAAACACAAAATACACATTCTTTTCTAATACCCATGGAACATTTACCAAGATAGACCATATGCTCAGTCATTAAAAAGTCTCCAGAAATTTTAAATGATTGAAATCGTATGTAGTATGTTCTCTGATCACAATAAATTAAATTAGAAATAAGTAATAGAAAGATACCTGGAAAATCTCAAAACATTTGGAAATTAAGCAGCATGATTTTAAATAATACATAGTTCAAAGAAGAAATTACACAAAAGCTGGAAGATATTTTGGGCTGAACTGTAAAGAAAACTTGCATTATCTACTGAAATGAATCTTAAGGGGAACTCTATAGATTTAAAAGCTTATATTACAAAAGGATAGAACTCTACAAGCAATAGTCTGAGCTTCCATCTTAAGATAGAAATATAGCAGGGGCGCCTGGGTGGCTCAGTCAGTTAAGCGTCCAACTTTGGCTCAGGTCATGATCTCATGTTTTGTGAGTTCAAGGCCCATGTTGGGCTCTGTGCTGACAGCTCAGAGCCTGAAGCCTGCTTCAGATTCTGTGTCACCCTCTCTCTCTGCCCCTCCCTTGCTCACACTCTGTCTCTCTCTCTCTCTCAAAAATAAATAAATATTAAAAAATTTTTAAAAAGATAGAGATATAGGAGCAAATTAAACCCCAAATTACCAGGAAACAAATAATAATACAATGAAATAGAAAACAAAAACATAATAAAGAACATCAATGAAATCAAAAGTTGATTCTTTGAAAAGATCAACATAATGAGTAAACCTCTGGCTATACTGATCAAGGAACAGAAAGGACACCAATATTACCAATATCAGTAGTGAAAAGGGGGGTATCTCTAAGATTTGACACACATGAAAAGGGTAACTAATGGGATATTATAAACAACTTGATGCCAGAGAGCACAACAACTTGTATAAAATGGACAAATTCTTTGAAAAGCAAAACTATTTCAGAAACCGATAGGAAATCTGAGTATCAATTAAAGACATTAATTCACAATTAGAAACCTTCCCAGAAAGAAATTTGTGGGCCTAGATGACTTAACTGGTGAATTGCATCGACCTGCCAATGTAGAAAATCCACCAATCATACATAAAGTTGTCTTGAAAATATAGCAGGAGAAATAATTCTCATCTCATTTTATGGGGCTTGCATTATCCTGATATCAATGCCAGACAAAAACATTACAAGAAAACTACTGACCAGTATCCCTCATGAAAATGAATCATGAATCTTTAGTAAAATGTTAGCAAACCAAAAATGAAATATGTAAAAAGCATAATACATCATGACTAAATGGTATTTATCCCAGGAATACAAGGTTGACTGACATTAAAAATTAATTTAGTTCATCTTATTACTACAATAGAGGAGAAAAACTCTATGTCATTTCAATCAATGCAAGAAAAGCATTTGAAAAAATTCAACATCCATTCATAATAATAATCTCCCATCAAACGAGGAATAAAAAGGAACCTCCACAGTCTGATGAAAGTCTGATGATTGCACACCTCTATGGATATACTAAAGCTGCTGAATTGTGTACTTTATTTTGATTTAATTTTTTAACATTTTATTTATTTTTGTGAGACAGAGAGAGAGAGAGAGAGAGTGTGAGCAGGAGAGGGGCAGAGAAAGAGAGAGAGAGACACAGAATCTGAAGCAGGCTCCAGGCTCTGAGCTGTCAGCATAGAGCTTGACATGGAGCTCGATCCCACGAACCATGAGATCATGACCTGAACTGAAGTCGGATGCTTAACTGACTGAGCCACCCAGGCACCCATGAAATGTGTACTTTAAATGGTTGAATTTTGTGGGATGTGAATTATATCTCAATAAAGCTGTTAAAAAAAACCCAAATTATTGCTAACATATTACTGGTGGAACCTGAATGATTGTCCCTGAGATCAAGAACAAGATAAGGATGTTCATTCGCTCTCTTTACTTCTAGTCAACATTGTACTGGGCATTCTTACCAGTGCAATAAGACAAGGAAAAGAAATAAAAGCTACATAATTTAGAAAGCAGCAAGTAGAACTATCTGTGTTCGTGGATGACATGATCAAGCATGCTGCAAATCCTCACTAATCTGCAAAAAACCCTGCTAGAATAATAAGTAATTTTAGCAGGATCTCAGGATATAAAATCAATTTCATTTCTGTGTATTAGCAATGAACAAGTAGAAATTGGAATAAAAAATAAGACAGTATCATTTGCAGTAGCATCCCAAAACATGAAATATGTGAAACCTCTACCCTGAAAACTAGAAATACTGGGGCGCCTGGGTGGCTCAGTCGGTTATATGTCCAACTTCAGCTCAGGTCATGATCTTGCAGTTTGTGGGTTCAAGCCTTGTGTCAGGCTCTGTGCTGACAGCTCACAGCCTGGAGCCTGCTTCGGATTCTGTGTCTCCCCTTCTCTCTCCCCCTCCCCTGCCCTCATTCTGTCTCTCTCTCAAAAATAAATAACAAACAAACAAAAAAATAATAAAAAACCTAGAAATATTTCTGTGAGAAATTAAAACCCAAATGGATTGATTTACTATGTTTATAGCTGGGAAGACTTAGTATTGTTATAATTTCAATTCTCTCCAAATTGATTTTTAGATTCAATGAAATCCCAGTAAAATCAGTATTGCTATAGAGTCGGTATTATTAAAATGTCACTTCTCTCCAAATTGAGTTATAGATTCAATGAAATCCCAATAGAAATCCCAGCAGGCTTTCTTGTAGAAATTTCCAAGTTGATTCTAAAATTTATATGAAAATCTAAATGCCTAGAATAACCAAAACAATTTTGGAAAAGAAGAATAAAGTTAGAGGATTTCCACTTACTCATTTCAACACCTACTATAAAGCTAAGGTTAATCAAGACAGTGTGTTATTGGTGTAAGTTCAGGCACATAGATCAATGAAACACAATAAAGGGTCCAAAAGTAGACTCCTGTATGTATGGTCAACTGATTTTCAACAAAGACGCCAACTGTTAGTTTATCACACACAAAGATTAACTTCAACTGGATCATAATCCGAAATGTAATTGCTAAAACTATAAAACTTCTAAAAGAAATTTTGTAACCTTCGCAGAGGCAAACCTTTCCTAGGACACAAAAAACTTAAATGGCTATTACAGTAGTTCAGGGTATGGAAGCAGATGCTGTATTTGTGGAAGGCAGTGATTTCGAATATGTTCTCAGTGCAATATTTTTGAATTGCCTTCAGTATGTATACAATTACTTATAAATTGTATATATGCACTACTGTTCTAACATTTCTATGTATTATAGAGCATGTGCAAAATGGAAAAACAAAGACAAGATGAGATAAACATATAAATAGAATTGTAATTTTTTTCCTGCACATCAGTGCATAGTCTTGGGTAATAAGTGGGGTGCGTGCAGTTGCTCTTGTCAGGTTCACCAGGAGCATCGTGGACTAGAGAAGGGGTGGATCTTTCTCACCTTGGGGGATCTCACTGATCCTTCTTTCCTTCTTTCTTCCTGGATCTTTTTTTTTCTTTTTGGAACAGGTATATAAGTCATTTCATTACTCGCTATGAGCAACATTGTGAAACTTTCTCAATATCTGTGTGCATAGCCCTAGAAGGTCATTATAATTTAAATAGAGCAAGATTTTAACTGTTTTGGCACAAAATTTGCCTGTGATGCAAATTAACTTCCCCATTACAAACTGGCTAAGACAGAGAGACAGGGGCTGTCTACTAGAAGTCCCAAGCTGGACCCAGAGGAAAGTGTGTACAAGGTCTGGCCCCGCAGAGAGGATCATGAAGGAGTATAGTTTATTTTCTTCACTCCCACTTCTCCCTGAGGTAAGGGTGGGAAAAAGGAGAGTGTTAGATTGGCTCAGTGGCTCAAACTAAAGCATCAGGGACTCTTATATTTAAAATTGATGTCACTGCTAATGTGTTCCTTGAGTGTATCTAAAGTCCCGCCTTTCTATTTCAATTTCCTTTTTGGTTATGTGAGACCAGCTATGACAGCCTGTTATACATGGAACGCTAGTGTTGCCAGATTTTAATTTAGGGAATACAGCACTTATTCTTGATGAATTGGTCCAGTAGGAACTGGAGTAGAATCTAAACAACTCTGGAGGTCTGTGGCAAGGAAACAGAGGGAGACAGATTTAATCAACCTTCACCCAGGCAGCCTGTTGACAGATTTCTAGACTGACTTGATCAGTGCACTGATTTCCCAAGTAAGACCTCAAAATTATTTGGACTGATTTCACTGTACTTTAGCCTTCTCAAGATGTTATACTTCTAAAGTAACTAGCTTGGGGTTCCTTTGTAGGCCACACAAAAGAATAAAAGACGAACACGCCACATTGTCTTGTGGTCCAGACTGAAGTGTAGATATGGAGTGAGCATATAGAAGTTGAGATTCTGAGCCAGCTTAAGCTTCACTGGCATGTAAATCATTTGTTCAGTCTACAATAAAGTTAGCCATTAAAATCTCTCTGGTATCCGGAATCAATGTCAACCGCAATCAAATTGGGGCAATGAACCCAAGAATGGCATTTACTTGAGCTGTAAATCCTAAACCCATCACCCTCCAGAGCAGAAGCAAAAATGAAGGAGTCAGTGAGTACTGTAATAAGTTCCATATGTTATTCTAAAGAGAGTCTTAAAAAAAAAAAACTTAGACTTACAGATCACCATACATTTGTAGAAGAATTTACATATGTGAATAAAAAGCGAAAGAACTGATAATGTCAATTTTTTGCTTCTGTTTTCTGCCACTTTAAAAAAAATTTTTTTTAATGCTTTATTTTATTTTTTTGAGAGACAGTGACAGAGCGTGAGCAGGGGAGGGGCAGGGAGAGAGGGAGACACAGAGTCCAAAGCACTGCCAGTTTTTAAATATAGGGAAATAATTTAGTTAGCCCTGGAAGGGCAGTGCTGGGGCCACATGAGAAAGTGGAAGAGTTGGCAAAGTGGACACAAAAGGAGGGAGGAAGAAGCTAACTCTCGGCTTGGTAGATAAGGAAGCGTAGATAAGGAAACATAAATTTCAGATACCCCTCTTAGCTCTTCCTCTGCTACCTGAGTGCAAAGAGTTAGTATTTCTCTTTAAGCATTGAAGTGACGAAGCCGAAATTTAACAGGGCCACAGTTCTGTGGAATTTTTGAAAGGCCATGACAGAGTGGAAAGGGAAGCTATGTTCTGAGTCGGGCAGATCTGTTTTCAAATTTGCATTCTGTTGTGTGATGTTGGCCAGTTCACTCAACTTTGCTGAGTGTCAGTGTCCTCTAATGGGGAATTAATACTCAACTCCCAGAGCTCTTGCTTTAACACACTTGTGCATGTCTGACACTTATGCTTTCATTTTGAAATGTATCAGTGAGATGTAGCCTATCATTTTGAAATGTTAAAAACAATATTTATTTATTTTGAGAGAGGGAGAAAGAGAGAATGGGTGCACGCATGTGAGCAGGGGAGGGGCAGAGGGAGAGGGAGAGGTTGAGAGAGAGAGAGAGAGAGAGAGAGAATCCTAAGCAGGCTGCCAGTTCAGAGCCTGACACTGGGGTCCCTCTCATAAACAGTGGAGCTGAAATCAAGAGTCAGATGCTTAACTGACTGAGCCACCCAGGTGTCCCAAAATATTTCTTTTTCTCTTCATATGATTATAGACTTTGCAGTGGTTTGGACTAAAAAGGCCCAGCATGTAGGCCGATAGAAGGAACACATATGTTTATTTATCTTTTGTGTCCCTGCCTCATACACACCTGGCACAATGATTAGTCTATAGCTAAATAAAATGTTAGGAACTTCCCTTCTCCTCCTTTGGGTAGCATGATGCCAAGTGGGGTTGAAGCAACTTGACCCTCATATTCCCTGGAAGTTTGCCATCTCACTGCAGTAAGTTGCATTGGCCCATTGACCCCTCAGCTAGGACGCCAGGGATGCTAAGTGTATTTGCACAATTGCTATTGTGGTAAGAGGTCTGAATCCAAGACGCAATCTCATTCTGTTCCTATTGTGGTTTATTGGAGATAGCAAGGTCAAGCTGTGGCAATGGAAACAAAAAATGGAGGAAGGCAATGAGAAAAAAGTCCTGTGAAAGTTTAAGAAGGAAAAAAGAAAAGAAAAAAAAAAGAAACTACAATCCAGTTGGAATGAAATGGTGACACAGAACGAAATGATCCTATGTTTCCTCAGACAGGTGCTGCCATGGATTTCATAGCGGCTCTGACATGAAAATCGACACCTGACGGAGGTCTCAAGCCCCGCATTCCTTCCACCCCTTATTTGTTGGTATCAAAATGGAGACGTTTCACAAATTTGGCTATCACATGCTGTATGTGTATGTAAAAGGGCTGACAAAATGGGCCAATCAGACCACGGCCACATCTGTCAAGGCTCTAACCCTTAACCTCAGCGAAAACGTAATCTGGGATCAAACACAGAAACCCTGCAGATGTATACAAGGCATTTCGTGCAGCCTTTGAAAAGACTGTGACGGATGGCTGGTGCTATTCTGCAGGCCTGATGAGAAATCCAGGCTTGGCTGTGCTAGGAATATTTGCAATTTTAAAGAAAAAGTAGGTTCAAATTCAGTGACTATTTAATCCATTCCAGCAAGGCCTTCTCTGCAGGCTGAGTTGAAAATACTCCTGACTCGTTGCTATGCAGAGCCGTTTTCAACTATGTTTGGAAATTTGTTTGGGACTTGGTTTTCAGTTGTCTCATCTAGGCTTAAGATCTGTTGTTTCACTGCAAAATAATGTGAGGGTTCAGAGCTTGACATGAGACAGAAACAAAAAACAAAAAACAAAAGCAAACAAGCACACACCCACACACACAATATACACCACGGAAGAAATAGAGAAGTTGAGCGTCCTTATAGAGTTTGCTAAAAGACTATTTGAAAACAGTTGAAAATATTGAATGAAAATTATTGAAAGTAACGATGGCATCTTTTCCAATATGCATGAACCATGACCAACATAGCTGTATTTACTGATGAAAATGTCATTATGCCATGGCAAGCTCAAGCCTTTGGGGAAGGTTTCTTCAAATTCTATAAGATATGGCTTTGACTTTTTGTTGTGTTTGATCAAGGCACACGGGTCACCAGGGGACAAGCCCACAAGATCTGTGCAAGAGCCAAGACTCAGGAAGCAACATCTCTAGTGGTTTCTCCTCCATGTCATTGTCTCTTTAATGTTTCTGTGTACATCTGGGTCATTGAGTTTTTGATCCCACATGGGATAGGTTTACCATGTTACATCGTGGGTACAGATCAAAAAAGCTGGGAAGAAAGTAAAAAATGTGAACCAGTAGGAGAACTCTCCCTAACACAAGGCACACAGATCCCTCCCTCCCCCATGCTGGATGAACATTGGACCCATTCCTTTGGTCTTAGCATCACTTATGGGTATTTATGCCGATTTAAGAGGTCAAGATCAGGGAAGGAACAACATAGTTAGATGAAAATGAAGATGCTGCCCTGATTATAAAGCTTCTTGTACCTAGTTAGTCTAGCAAATTGGTGTCTGGGTATTTAGCAGTACCAACTAGATTTAACCATTGCTACGTGAAACTAATCAGAGTCATCTGTGTGGGGCAAGATGTTATCTGATCTAATGAAAGAAAAGTTGTAATTAAGAATATGTGGGAAAAAGAAAGAATATATGGTATATGTAAAAGTCATGGTGTCCTTGCTGCTTAGAGACTGAGAAAGAGAATAAGGATTGGCCTAGTGCCAGTTAACTGTGCATGCCTCTCCCAGAAGTGTTTTCTTGAAAGAGATTTCCCGCCCTCCCCCCACCCCCGCCCCATCGGGACCTGCCATTATCCTATAGCCTAGTAAAGTGACTGTAATTAAATAGATTAGACTTCTGTTTTTGGTAAAGTAAAAGATTGAGAACAGACTGCTCTTTAACCTGAGATGTGGAAAGGCCAATCTACTTGGAAGTCAGTTAAAATGATTTTGTGTGTTAACTGATAAACTCAACAGACTTCCTTCCCTGAATGTAATATCTTCAGATTTTTGCATTACTCTGCATCCTTTCAAGACCTCAGATTCCTGGGAATTCAGGTTTTTCACCATTTACCTGATGTGGTTTTGTAAGTGGAACGTTAACGATTCAAGTGTGGCTGTCTGTACGGCGGTAAAGACACAGCTCTGGGGGCAGGACAGCTTGACAGAAACTCTAGGGCTTGTTCCTTCAACTCTTGGGATCTGAGCTTTCCCTACGTTGTTCTTAGGGTGAACAGATGCTTGTGTGCAAGCCCTGTGCCCGGCATGGTGAATGCCACATTGCTGTGGAATTGCTGTTGGTATCATTGGTACCTAAAGGATGGCTCTGGTCTGAATCAGTCTGACTTCCTTTGACTCGAAGATAAAAATTAGCCTGTGACTGGGATGCTCCCCTGATGGTTTTTGCATTTTGCCCGCATTCAGCCAGTTGAAGCTGGAGTCCACAGAATTGTGAAATGTTGGAGCTTGGGACCGTCATGTGATTTACGATTTCATCTTATTTTAAACTTTCAAGCAACATAATTGCTGAGCTTTTATTGTCATAAAAATGCGGGCCATAAAAAACTCAGTCTCTTAGAATTCTCTCTGTCTCTCTTACAATGCTGAGGGATTCTTCATGATCTCAGCCTCTATTCTGTTTAGGTATGCTCCCTCCCTCCCCCACGTCTGCCTCTGCAGATCTGTTTCCAGACTGCCCACACTGAATGGAGACCAGGAAGGGAGCCCAGCTGTTTTCCTTGTGTCGGCTTTCTGTGCTGAGCAGGAATTGCTGAGCAAAGAGCAGCATTTCTCCAGGGAGGTTCACAAGGGTAGTACAAACCCTGTCTGGGGTTTTTCTTTTTTTCTTTTTTTTTTTTGAATTATTATTAAAAACTTCTGCCAAGTACTATCAGTGTGTGTATGTGTCGGGGCGGGGCAGGGGGGAGGGTAGCACACCAAGCCTGAAGTGCAGTTGGACCAGCCTTTAAAAACTATCAACTTGAATGAAGCAGGAATGTCTTGCACTTCTTCAATTTTCTACATTTAACAGGAGACAGTTGCTCTCAGAGAAAGTCATGTCTGATTCCACAGAGTGTTGTGCAACCTTGCTCAGTATTCAGTAAGACAGCACATAATTAAAATTCCTTTGAAAATGGTTGCCCAACGATTGACATTTGTTCCAAAATACATCATAATAGTAAATGCTTAAACTGTTATTCCAGTGAAGGGTTGTTTTTTTCTTAATGGAAGGAAAGTAAAAAAAAAAATTTTTTTTTGAAAGGGTGATTGAGCTTTTTTAAAAAATTGAAGGAATCTGATGCATTTATGGCCAGTCTTTCTCTCAAAGAGCTGGCAGTCCTGCAGGGGAGACCAGAGTAAATTGAGAAGAGCAAAAGAAAGCAATATGCAGAATATAAGTGAGTTGCCTAATTGAGACTAGAATGCTCTTGATTTTCCAGAGAGGAGGAGATAACGAAGACCTGTTTCCCTTCTAATACGTTGTCATAAACTGTCCCTTCAAACACAACCGACCTTCAGTATTCCTTTGAAGCAATCTGATGTGCCTGCTTCCCCAGGACGAATGCTGCTCAGCGCTAGAAATCTCTGTATGCCATGGCTCCCTGGAGTTCTTCCTGTCTGGTGTCTCTCTGTGCTCCAGTTTCCATTTCTACATGGAAATCCTAGATTCTAGACAGATGCTTTTGTCTGTGTTTTCAGAAGGAAAGGACCACTATGATGCACCCCACAACTAGGAAGGCTGTATCTTTAAGACCTTCTTGGATGCCCCAGTTTATGAATACCACAACAGCAATCATGATTAGAGAAGTCTGCCACCAAGCCAGGATTTGAATGCTAAGCATTGTTAGCTCACCCAAACATCAACCTTACAAAGCCTCAGCAAACTTAGAGTTGACTACATGTCAGAGGATTTTGAGTTGTTCTTAAAGAGTCACACCTCAGGTGTTAAATCCACGAATGCCAAGGGGCTATGATAACATCATACTGTTTGTTTGACTTCTGAGTGGTGAATGCATGCATCATGTAGGAATAAGTATAATATGTGAGTGGCCCATAGAAATCAGAACTTTCCACCATTATGTTTGGTAGTATAAATCCCTCAGTTCTAGAAAAATACTTCAATGTATATTAGTTTTGTTTTCCACATTTGGGGGGAGGTGAGTACTTTATTTGATATCAGTAGGAGGTCTCAGCAGTCTTATAGTCTATTTATTCATGTTAAAGATGAGGAAACTGAGGCTGAGAACAGTGAAATGGTTTGCCCAAGGATTACATAGAGGACTTACTGTAATCTTAGGATTTGAACAACAGTCTTCTGACTAGAATTCCAGTGTACTTGGTACTATGCCATTCTGAACCCTTTAAATAAAACTAAAATGCAAAGACTGTTCTTGATACATAGACTTTCAGGTGGAAGAGTTGGCGATAATCACAGATAAAGAAACCTGTCTTATCTGGATAGGTCATGAGCTCATTAGGAAGAAGAATGAAGATGGGAGAAAGGAGAAGTAGGAGGAAAGAAAGGGCAGAAACTCAAGTAATCATGGGAAAAGACTGGAACAGGGCAAATACCAGACATTTTCAAGATTAGAAGAAATCCGAATCAAGTTACAAAATCAAAAGATTTCTTCAGGCAGAGCAAGGGTTTATGTGTGTAAAGGGAATAAAGTAGAGATACTGTATTATTAATGCCTATGAGGGAATCTGTAGGGGCAGAAGAGAAGCAGGGCCCTAATAGATAAAGGCTAGAGACACGAAACCATTCCAGTAAGGTTCTGAATATTAAATAGGTTCTGAATATTCCCTTCCAAAAATATGTAAGGAAGAGAGGGAAGGAAAAAGATAATGGTTTAGAGGGATGTCTCATATATTATTTACTGAGATAGGAGGGAAAGTCAAATTCAATAAAGTAGAGATTGACTTATCAAACAAAGTCTGGCAAGGGGATTAGTAAAATAAATACAGCTTTCAGTGAAATTGTGCCCTAGCCCTTATTTTTAAAGCCATGCTTCAGAAAATTTGTATCCATGAGAAATACGGATAATTTTTATCAAATGGCAAGAACAGACACTAGTAATGGCAAATTTTTATGTTTTTAGATTATCATTTAGTATTTATGTTTTTAAGATTAGCCGCTGAGGGGCTGCTTATTTGCTTTTGGCACTTAATGACTGTTTAGGATATGGAGCCATCAACTGGGTCCCTTGTTATGACCATAGAAAATGTTATGACCTCCAGTCAGTGATTACTTTTGAAGGAATGGGAGAAGTGGTATTACATATGATATATATATTTTACCATAAGCATAGTATAGTAAATATTTTAAAGGAAAAATACAGACCTCAAAAGCACAAAATGTAAAGAAGTTAATGTAAGGAAATGCCTACTTTCTCATTGATAATAATCATGTGGTTATTTTTTGATTATTTATATAATTATAATGACAAGTTGTTTTCACCAACTTGTAACTGCTGTCAATTTCTTATAAGACAACTACGATTTGTAAGTATTGGTTAGAATGATCTTTGAATTTAACCAAACTGGAAACAAAACGAAGCAAAACAAAACACAACGCAACATGTTTTGGCTTTGGTGGGAAAATTAGGGCTCTAGGATTTGAAGCAAAGTGACCTCTGGAAACCTCACATAGCTTTTCTCATCTGCAAATTGTTTCTCAGTGTCAAGTGAAAGCATCTGTCTTCCATTGCACCAGACTTGTCTTCCCTGTTCTTATTTCACTTTCCTGTTTCATGAAGTAGAGACAGTTTACCGTCATGACCCTTTTACAGTTAGAAAAGACATTTCTCCAGCAATTTTCTTTTTAAAAATTTCAGCTCGATTTTGCTTCTTTCTGCTCTCTGACCAGATATTTGCCTTTATATACATACAGCTGCTTTTCTCCACTCTATCTCAAACTTAGAGTGATGTCTTCATCCAGTGGTTTAAAGATTTTTTTGTTTGTTTGGGTATCAAGTATTTTAGGATGACGGTTTTTCAAAACTGAGTTCCAAAAAAGCTCATAGGCTTATGATATTTTCGACCAACTATTAAGTGGAATTGAAGATTCTGCCTTTAGGTTTATAGTGATTTCATCTTAATCATTGAATGGCTTATATTAGCGGTATTTGCGTGGAAGGTGGCTTGTAAGCTTTGACCATGTATTTTTAAAAGGAAGGCAGGAGTTCAACTCTAAGATATGTAGCGTGTCAGAGGTAGAGGGTTTACATATGCCTCTTGTTTTAATTCTAATGAAAAACGGCCCCACTCTACAGACTTCCAGCTCATTTTAGGGAAATTGGAAACCTATAAATGTATGAATTGTTTAAAGAAGGTATGGAGTGGAACTTTAGATTTGAAGAGGAAAAACGTGGATCAGCAGCATGATTGTCTATATAATTTGGGGGCCTAGTGCAAAATGAAAATGTAGGGCTCTTTGTCCAAAAATTAAGAAGTTCAAGGCAATGACAAAGCATTCAATCAAACCTAGGGCTCTTCTGAGCATGGTCACACCTATAAAGCCTGCCCTGGTCAGAAGTTGAGATGGGGGTGGGATGCCCAGTGGCTCAGTTGGTAGAGCTTGTGACTCTTAATCTCAGGGTTGTGAATTGGAGCCCCATGTTGGATTTAGAGATTAGTTCATAAAAAAAGAAGTTGGGATGGGAGTAAGAAGAAAAAGGAATGCTCTGTTTTTTTCCAGGATGTTTCCCTCTCTGTATCTTTTCCACTTTTACCTGGGTACTCATCAGATGTGACCATCTCTTAAGTGGCTACCATTGGACCAGTTAGCTAAGACACTGACACTTTAACTCTATTCCGTGGGGGAAAGGGCAGGAGAGGGAGGTCTCATTCTACCAGTTATGGTTGGGTGGAGGGTGAGGGTTGAAGTTCTGCTGAAGTGGCCTAGGAGAGAAAGCACAAACTTAGGAATTCTATGACTTTCTACCAGTACATTAGATGCATTGTATCTAATTTTTCATTGCCGTAAAATGGTGAAGTCTATCTTACAGGATTATTATATGGAGTAGAGATAATGCAAAAAATCCTAGCACAGTGGCTGGTGTGCAACGGGAGCTCAATATATGTTGCATATATGGTCTTTTTTTTTTTTTTTTATGAGTGAGGAGATATACTGAGGATGGGTGAAAAGACCTCAAGTCTCAGATGGGGTGAAGGATCTCAAAATGCTTGAAGAGCCTCCTAGGAGCTGGCTGCCTCTCTGCTTCCATCCTTAGTTACCCAGTGCTTTGTAATGGTTTAAAACCCAGAATTGCATCTTCTTCCCAAACAGGACAAGAAACAATCTGTGGGAAGTCAGTACACAGTAGAGTTCAGTCTCTGACACTGAAAATTTGCCAACTCTCACCCACACTCTAACGATGAGAAAGCAGCTGTGGGCAGCAGTGGAGTGAAAGCCATGGGGTCACTGGGATACATTACGCTTACAGATGTTCCATTGTTCACCCTGAGATTTTGTAGTTTGCCTGTTTTGTCCATTTAGGTTTCCGTGATATGCAAAGGATACAGCCAAAGCCATTTTATGTAGCTTTTCCACTTTGTTTTGATTTATTATTTGTTGTTTACAGTATTATCTCCAATAACAATGATGGAATTTCCTTCCCTACTTATCTGGCCTGTTTCCATTTTGCTTGTTTATTTTAATTTCCTTTTTTTGGACTGAAACCTCCACATGACTTTCCTTTGTTTATTTCCTTGCATGTATGTGTCAGCATCATTTATTAGCATATCCTCTCAGATGAACTTTGTTCATTAATTACAAAGCTTTTGTTTCCTGGTTCCTAGTAGGTTTGTATTCAGTGCTCCGTGTTTCCACGTATTGCACGATGGTTTTGGTTAGCAGTTTCCTCATCACTGCTCTCTGCAAGCAGATGGCTTGCTTTCCATGGCTTCCAGGTGGAGCATGTGAGGCTGAGAAGTAGTCTACTGCAGAAGATGCTTTTCTCAAATCCTTGGTCAATCAACCCTACTCGTCTTATCAAGCCAATTTCTGTTTACTTTTATTTGGACAGTAGGTTATGTGAGCATAAGACCTGCTTTTTGCAGACATGCTTAATTCCTTGAAGACATTTCCATGAAAACTAGTCTGTTGTTAACTAATGAGCAATTTCAGCTTGCACTGTCAGCTGCTCGGAGATGCATGATGAACGTTAGACTTGGCTCTTCCTTATGAAGATCATACATCCCACTAAATCCATAAAAAAGTGAAAGAAAAGAGGTCATTTGACTTTCACATCTGTTATTTGAATATATTGGATCTGTTGCCTCATTTTCTCTGGATTCTCATGATTTACTGAATTAGCGAATTCATCAAACATCTGTCTAGTATTTATATGTGACACCATCTCTAGTGTCAAGATGCTTAAAAGGCCAAAAGGTAGAAATAGAGTTGAAAGCAAAGAAATATAATAAAGTGTAACAGGAGGCACAATAGAAATCTGTCCAAAGTATATACGGAGACTCACCAAGGAGGAAAGGTCTTTATTCTCTTGGAGCAGGGGTGGGAGGAGATGTCACAAACAAAGGCTAAAAGTACTAGATATATTTGAGATCCATACATATCTTCAAATGGCTGGAACAGTGGCTGAGGATGCAGCTGAGTGTGGTGGAAGAAGGGAAGTGGGGAAGCCAGACATAAAGGTCTGTGGTTGCCATTGTAAGGAGTTGGGATTTTATTCTCTAGGAATAAAGTTTTAGGTGGGTGGAACATCCTTATCAGATACACTTAAAAAAAAAAAAAAAAAAAAAGGATCCTGAGAAGGATAGATTCAGTGGGACTTGAATGGAGGCAAGGCGATTCCTTAGGACAGGATGGCACGGAGCAGGCATGATGTGATTCCAAACAAGCCAGTGGTGGGTGGAAAGATGTCAAGGAAGTTAGTCTTTATAGAATTGGTGTCAATTTTAAAATATTGTCTTTACAGCAACTGCTGATGAAACTGAGGCTCAGGAAGGTGATGTAGTCAATAAATATTGAGGAGAATATTTCTCCGTGCTTCCACTGCAGTTGGAAAAGATGATGATTATGGCATTTATCACACTATGATGTAAGACACCATATTGTGATTACTTGTTTATAGCTTCTTCTGCCCTGAAACATTAAGCTTCTTAAGGTTCAGAGCAAAACTACCAAATTATTTGTGTATGCCTAGCACGGAGCCTCGTATCAACAAGTACTCAGTAGATGTTTGAAGAGGAAAAGTTCTGACACCAGAGTCTCTTCCACGTGCAATACATGACATGGAAACACAAAGACTCCACTCAGGCTTGTCTTACACCTGCCCATTTCCATCCCCCATCCTGAGGGGGCCAGAGCAAAGTGACAAATAGGTTTACTGGGCAGATGACGCTTTGTACTTTTCTCTAAAATTTCTATCACTTCATCCTTTCTCAAAAAGCATCCCTCCCCCAAGAAGCCTGCTTTAAAATAGCAATAATGAATATTTAAAATATGCAAAGTGGCCGTAAAAGTTGATGCCTATTGTGACACTGTCTTCTGTGGTCTCGCTATCCACAAATCAAGTAGGATAATTTGCCTTCGTGTCTTTCTTTTATGGTAATTAATGCTTTAACCTGGATCACACTTTATTCTTCCACACAGGTCCGTAATGCCTCCTGCCTGGCTCTTTCAAGATGGAGGAGAAACCGGTGGGAGAGCCTACTCAAGTGGTGTCTAAATTCAAACTTTCCACCAAGGGAGAGAGTGCAGGACACTGGCTGGTGGAGGACCATGCGCGGATATGGGAAGTTCTAAAGACAGAGGAGGTAAGGCAACTCTAAATGACTCAATTGGTACAATGTGGATTTTCTTAGACTTGAGACTCTAATTCTTCATGTAGTCAACACCACAGGTCAGTTTGGCAAAGTTTTATTCAGGGGCAATTGGCACACTGATGCCCAGTGAACAGTAGGTCAGGAATGTGTCTCTTGGGCATTAATAACTCCACAGTGATTTAGCCAAAACATGGCCCTGACAGGTAGGGCTTCAAGTACCCAAGTAGACATTTTCCTTGTAGAATCCCACCAATCATAAATGGGAAATCAAATCATAGTGAGAAAGCTAATTCCTAAGGATCAATCATAATGTGTGGAATCATATCAATTCATTGTTTGGCAGCATGAGGCTAAGTGTATCAGTTAAGGCTCTCTGGTTGCAGGCAACAGAGATTAACTCTGACAAAGGAAAATGAGAAATTATTGGAAGGTATTGGGAGGCTCAAAGAATTGATGAGAGGTTGATGTAAACTAGACTTGGAGCTGTGCCTGTATGGTTCAGTCAGTTGAGCATCCAACTCTTGATTTCAGCTCAGGTTATGATCTCACAATTCGTGAGATCAAGCCCCATGTCAGGTTCTGTGTTTACGGTGTCGAGCTTGCTTGGGATTCTCTCTCTTTCCTCCTCTCTCTACCCCTCCCCCTGCTGACATGTGCTGTCTCTCTCTCAACATAAATAAATAAACTTTAATAAAATCAATTAAAATAAAATAAGGAAAGAAAACATGAAAGAAAGAAAGAAAGAAAGAAAGAAAGAAAGAAAAAAGAAAGAAAGGGAGAAAGAAAGAAAGAAAGAAAGAAAGAAAGAAAGAAAAAAAGAAGGAAGGAAGGAAGGGAGGAAACTAGGCTTGGAAAAAAGATAGGAGCCAAGTCAGCAAGAGCTGCTCAGGGTACTATTCCTGGTATAAATTCCAGTCTTTTCCCCACCGCCTCTTTATTCTTACAAGTGCCAAGCTTAGTCACATGTCTTTTTCCTGGTTATTATGTAAAAGGGAAAAGAAACTTCCATGAGAAATCATTATAGCAAGTCCTCACGGCACTTGTGTGTTTGGAATCCACATCTCTAATATCCATATGTTGTGGCAGTTCTAATTTAAGAAAGTAACAGAACAACTACAGTCTTAAGCATGTGAATACTGCCCAAGCAAATTTAAACCCTGTCTGTAGGGATAGCTGCCCAAAAGTTTTGTGTGTTTTTTTTTTTAAGGAATAAAACTCCCCAGAGAGCAGTTGAAGTCTCTACATATCCCACCCAATAAGACCAAGACAATGGTCAGATAAATGAGGTGCTGAGGGCACAAAACTTAAGGAAGCACTCACTCTTAGGTTTGTGTCCTGCACTTGCGTAAACTTGAAAATTGATGCGTCCTTATATTTTGACGTGCCTTGCTTGCCTCACCCTAAGGCTGGCTCTGCCCCCCAATTTTATCCTTCTCCCCCTTTCCCCAAGGTAATCCCTCTCCTGAATTAAGCTTTCATCATTCTTATGCATATTTCAATATATATAATATATACCTGTTATCCACATATCCAATATGTAGTATTGATTTATATCTTTTAAGTTTTGTGTAAGATTTATATTATGTATCTACTTTTATAGCTTGCTTTTTTTTTTAAATTTTTTTTTTCAACGTTTATTTATTTTTGGGACAGAGAGAGACAGAGCATGAACGGGGGAGGGGCAGAGAGAGAGGGAGACACAGAATCAGAAACAGGCTCCAGGCTCTGAGCCATCAGCCCAGAGCCCGACGTGGGGCTCGAACTCACGGACCGGCTTGCTTTTTTTTTAAAACTTAATATTTGGTGTCTGTCTTACCTGTTTTCTGTGCTTGATGTATGTATTTCTAACTTATTCACATTTTACTGCTTTTTATTTTCTATTGATTGAATCAAATTTGTTTATTCTTTTATTAATCTTTAGGATTTTTTTTAATACAAGGTTGTAGAATACATTTATTTAGCATAGATATTTGCAAGTGGCCTGCTGGATTATAAAGTATGAAAATATTCAGTTTTATTAGTTATTATCAGATTGATTTCTAAGATGAGGACATGAGTTTATATCCCCACTAGCAGCATATGAGAATTACCCTTGCTCCACATTCTCACCAGTTACTGATATTATCAGACCTTTAAATATTGGCTGATCTGATTGTTTTGAAATGGGATCTTCTTGTTCTAATATGAATTTTTCCATACGGATAATTAATTATCCTAGTACCATTTTTGAACATCCATAATTTCTTCTTTAGTTTGCAGTGTTCTCATGTATCCTGTTTCTTTACATTCTCTCTCTGCTGATGTGATACTGCCTCAGCCTTTTAGCTTTAAAGGAAACATGGATATCTAATAGGACATGTCCCTCCACTGAATTATTGCTCTTCAAAATTGTGTTGGCTGTTTTTGGAACTTATATTTTCAATATGAATTTAGGATGAGCTTGTCAAATTCTGAGAATATAAAGAAAAAGCAAAGTCTGCTGGGAACCAAATTGGGATTGAAATGTTTGTTGATTAATTTAGGAGTATCAACATCTTTATGATATTTAGTGAATATCTTGTCTAATTATCAGCTTTAAAGGGCATGTTTCAATATTTCACTTTGACTCTTCCACTCTTCCAGTATTTTATCCCATACCACTTTGCTATAAGATTTTCATAACTAATATTAAGGGAGTTTTTTTCTTTTCCTTTCTTTTTTTGCTAAATGTTAATTTATTTACATTGTAATATTTGATATCTACAAAATAATATACATGTAAGTTATAGAGTATGATATTAAAACAAACACTTGTGAGGTCACAACTAACTCATATGTGGATTCTTACAATCCTGTCCCCTTGATTCCTTTCCCTGCAAAGATAACTATTTTCTTGAAATCTATGTTTGATTGTTCTTTAGCTGTTTAAATGTTTTTATTGAATATATATGTATCTCCAAATAATATTGTTTAGTTATGTAAGCTAGTTATATAGTGTTATATATATGATATAGATCTGACTTCTTTGGTGACTCGCTTCTGTCACTCACATGTTTCTAAGATTTTTAGTAGTAATTCATTAGTTTTCACTGTTGAATAATATTCCATTATGTGGTTATACAATGGTTTATTTATTCACAGTTACATTCATGGACATTTTAATTATTTAGTTTTTTGGCATTATGAACAATTTGCTATGAAGATCCTTATACATGTCTGTTCCATGGTATAAGAGTGCCCTAAGAATCTTTCTAGGTTATTACCTATTAGGTGAATTTTGTAGTTGGGTATGTGCAAGTTCTGTTTTGCAAGTTATTGCCATACTGCTTTCAAATAAGTACCAATTTACACTCCCACCAGCAGTGTATAACATTTATCTTATTCTACATCCTTGCCAACTTCTACAATTGTGAGATTTCTTAATTTTTTCAATCTAGTTGTTATAAAATAGAATCTCATTCTTTTACTCATCAATTCTTGATATATCTCAACTCCATCTTAGATAATTTTTCTTTTTCCTCTCTTTTTTTTTCTAGAGTTTACTTTTCTGAGAATCTAACTATAGCAAAAGTCTTTCTTTTCTTTTTTCTTTTTGTCTGAAGATTCTTTTATTTGGAGTCTGCTCTTAGAATGATAGTTTAGGTGGGTATAGAATTCTAGGTTACTTTCTTTAAGTACATTACAAATAATCCATTGTCCTCTGCCTTCCATTGTTTCTGTTGCAAACTAGCTAAAAGTCTAATTTTTATTCCTTTGGATATAATGTCTTTTATAGGTATCTAAACCTTCTCCACATTTTTGCTATTTTGTAGTTTCATTCTTCTGTGTTGAGGTGAGAATTTCTTTCTATTTAACTTCTTGGAATTCATAGGGCTTCCCAAATATGTGGATTGTTATCTTTCATCAGTCTGAAAAGATCTCTGTAATTTTCTTTTCAAATAAACAATTGTTTTTGCTTCATTCTACTTCTGTAACTCCAAGATTTATGTTTGTTTTTCTCATTCTTTGCTTATGGCCCTTATCCTCTCTCTTAGAGTTGCTATCTTTTTTTTCTCTCTGTGTGGTATTCTGATTAATTTTAAATTCTTTTAATGCACTAATTCTTTTTTCAGTTGTATCTAATTTGCTCTTTAACTCAAACACTGAATTTTAAATTTCAATTATTCTGTTTTTTACTTCTAGAAGTTCTGTTCTGTTTTAAAATTTTCTAGTAATTTTTTTTAGTGTCTTGCTTTCTATTCATATTTTTATTTTTAAAGACTATTTGTCAAGAACTGTAAAGGCTATGAAATTGTATGGTATTTGCAAGTTAGCTTGCCAATGTTGTGTAGATACTGAAAAAAGACACGAGACTCTTGTCTCGGAGACAAAAGACTATTATGCACAGAAGAAACAGTAGCCAGAATGTCAGCATGTTTGTTTTGGTTCCTTATGTTGCAGTTCCTGCAGGGCCTATGTAACCGCCTCTCTAGGAAAAGATCACTGACTTTGGGAAACTTTCCAGTTTATAGTAGATAGTGAATATGCCTGCAGTTTCTCCTGGGGGGGAGGTATTACCTTATCCTTTAAAGTTGACAGTAGGCTGCAAACACAGGCCTGAAAAATGGTCTGGTAAAGATCAGCCAGACCTTGATCTTTTGGCATACAAAGCAAGCCAGGAAGAAATGAGAGACTCATGGAGGAGTGTTTCTGAACAATATTAAATATAATAAAAATAATATTAAATATAATATTCTGAGTCGGCAATGCTGATAAATGTGGGTCTTGTTATGCTATGTGTTCTTTCTGTTGGCTTTTGCACGTGATGTTTTCTTTCTTTGTGGGTTTTATGATTTTCAACTGTGGATTCATTTTTCTTGGAATGAAGGGAATTTTCTCTATAGAGAATTTGCATTTACTTCTGGGAACACTACCAACCAGAAGTCACTTTAAAGTAAATTCTTAGCTTGAGGTTTTTCAGACTACTCCATGTGAATACAGGCTGGAAACCTGTGGATGAGTATATTTGTGGTATTAGTTCCAAGGGGAAATGATTCCCTCCTCCCCAACCCACCCCTGCCCCTATTCATATTTTAAGATAAGTAATTTTCCTGGTGCTGTCATGGAGGGCATGTCTTTCTTAGTTCGCCTTAATGTGGAGGGAATCACATTTTGGGGTCCTAGTTTTATGCAGTGGAATTTCCTGTAGATTCTCTCTCTTGAGACAGCCCTGGATTTTTTCTGTTAGTCTGTGTGTTGTTTAAAGTAATAAAACCTGTATTAGTTAGAGGAACACTAATGCTGTATCAAACACAGTCAAAATTTTAAGTGGCTTCACACAATAAAAGTTTATTTCTTAATCACATAATAGACCAATACTTGAGTTCATTCTTAAAGGAAAAGCATAAATTATCCCAGCAAATGGGATTTTAGAAGAAGAATGGGAGAAAATATTCCTGAAAGACAGAAAAGTGTGTAAAAGTCAGTATTAGAGAGAATGTACTGCAGTTTGGAGCATTTGTAGCACAAAAGGGATGGCAAGAGATGAAACTGAGAGGGACCAAGTAATGAAAAGTCTTACGTGCTCTCAGAAATTCAGAAATTATCTTGTGGGCCTTGGGAAGTCAATGAAGGGTTTTAGGTGGCGCTAGTGGCATGGTTGGATTTGTTTTTTAGGGGGTGCCTGGGTGGCTCAGTCAGTTAAGCATCTGATTTTGGCTCAGGTCATGATCTTGTGGTTTGTGAGTTTGAGCCTCACTTGGGTTCTGTGCTGACAGCTCGGAGCCTGGAGCCTGCTTCAGATTCTGTGTCTCCCCCTCTCTCTGCCGTTCCTCTGCTCATGCTCTGTCTCTCTCTGTCTCAAAAATAAATAAAAACATTAAAAAATGTTTTAAAAAAAGGATCTGTTATTTAGAAATGTTACTCTGTCAGACATGTGAAGGATGGCTCGAACACTCTGAAACCTTCTAGTTCACCTTGGTCTCTTTCTTTTTTATCTACATTGTGCTAATCTGTGCTCAATGGGGGAATTATGTGGGGTTGTTCTTTTTTCAGGATGGGGACTCTCTCACTTCAACTAAACAGTCTGTCCTTAAGATCATGTTCATGAGTTTTAATTCTACAGCGCTATAAACCCAAAGCACTGGCATACTGCTGGACACAGGTTGAAATAAAAACCTGATTAATTGATGAATCATTTTCATAGTATTTATATGACCATATAATCATTACTTCTCAGTAATATGGTAATATGTTGTTTCTCTAAATTGTAACATCCACCAAAATATTGCCGTCTGTGAGTACAGAGGTGTTTCATTTGATTCACCATAAAATAGCACTAAGTAGTGGTGATTTTTTTTTTTTTTTTTTTTTTGGTCGTTGCTGATTGAATTTTCATTGAGTCATCTGCCATGCCACTGGACTTATCTGTATCCAATGTTTTACATTTGTGAGAAGGCTGCCAAGATAAGCAATGTTATCTGTGGCTGTGGAACAGAGATGTTCTCTGTGTGAAATGAAACTAGTGAATGCCTGTATGGAGACTGGACATCTGACCTCTTCCTCTCTATCCAGTTCAGGAATGGGGCCCCACATTGTAATATCACATTCTTGGAGGAAGAAATAGTAATGTGTTCATCATGCATGCTTTGGAGATTAAATCACACTCATCTGAGGGACAGGAAGAGAGAGAATTAAAATACAAAAGTAGATGACAATTTGGATGAGCAGTAGGGGTGCATTGCAGTAATCTTTTTAGAGCCAGCTCTTTGTTGAGACTAAAGGCTATGGTTCGATGACAGAATTAGGGTTCTTCTTTGGGATTCTGAATGAATTTCTTTTAAGCTCTGCCACAAATTTTAGTGTGAGGCAATGGGATAGAAATGTCCTGCTTAGGAAGTTATTAATATATAAAAATGCCTTGAAGTATTTTTGCTGGAATGAATAAAGTAGATGTATCATCAGTAGCAGGAAATGGAATTTTGAGACTGAATAATATTCAATTGGGGTTTGTAGGGGAGGGAAAATCTCATTGATTGAGCACCTTCCCTGGGTCAAGAATTATATATAGTTGGCACTTTCATATCCATTAATATATTTAATTGTCACAGCCAAAGGTATATATTTCATAAGGATTTTGAAGATTAGAGATTAAGGCATATGCTCAAAGATACATAGCTGGTAAGTGGCAGAGTAACATTCAAACTCAAGTTTGTCTCTCTTCATTTGTATACTCTTATTTCCTCATGAAGTTGTCTACCAAAGTTGTTTATTTTTCTTGTTAATATATGAAATTTATTGTCAAATTGGTTTCCATACAACACCCAGTGCTCATCCCAAAAGATGCCCTCTTCAATGCCCGTCACCCACCCTCCCCACCCTCCTACCCCCCATCGGCCCTCAGTTTGTTCTCAGTTACCAAAGTTGTTTAAATCAATCTGATTCTACATTTGGTTTCCTTGCCCAGACTTTAACTCATCCTGGCCAGGGCACACAGCGTCCTTAGCTCAATAAATGCTACCAGGCTTGCTTTCATAGAGCTTGGCTCTGCAATGTCTGGTGGGAGTAAACACCAATGTACCCACCGAGTCATAGCTTTCTTCATTCCTCAGAGTGCTGTCCCCGTGTGTGTGCCTGGGCTTCCATCTCCGTTCTCTCGTATAATATCCCAGGGTCTCATGGAGGCTGCACCCGGCCCTTAACCTCATCCTATTGAAATGGAGCCCCAAAACTCTGCTAAACTCTTTGTAGTTCTCATTTCTGCACAGCAGAGCTCTGCTCTACATACTCCAAGCTGTAGATTGGGGCCCAATTGTGAACAGTCCGATTGTTTGGAAGCTGGATTTTTTCACCCATTTCCTGAGCTCTTGTTGCTTCCTTGGACATTAAAACCTGTCAGAATCACATCAGTGTTTTCCTATGCCCTTGAGACACTGCTCACCAAACAGGTTATTACCATGGGGCACACACTTTTTATCAAGGGGTCTCTCTAGCTCCAATCTACCAAGTTTGTAGCTTCTTATTTTTATCCGTCGGCTCTTGTTGCCAGAGCCCCATGTTGCCCAGTGTAAGACCATTTGAGTTACAGCACAAGACATTTTGAATAAGTTTCACAGTCTAAACCACGGGTTGGGGGATAGGGACATTCTAGATATCAAAACTTTCATTGTAGTTACACTTCAGTGTTGGTGTGAAAAGGTGCTTATGTATCACCTCTTCACAGAAGATATCCTTGACCCCTCTGGTCAGGGTTAGTGACCACGCTGTGTGGTCTCACAACACCTCTGCTTATCTACCTTGTAAGACCCATCAAATGAAAGGTACTTGTATTTATATATTGCTGTCTCCCAAACTAGAATGTCAGCTCCTCAAGGCCAGAGCCTCTGTCATATTCACCTATATATGCCCAATAATATTTACAGTGTTTGGCACATAGTGGGTACTTAATAAATATTGAATACAGAAAATATACAGAGGGACTAAGAACGCGGACTCTGGAACCAGACTTGCTATGTGAACTTGTCACATTTCTTAATCTCTCTGTACTTCAATTTCTTCATCTATAAAAATGATATTCTAGTAAGATTGTTGTGAGAATGAATTGAATTATAATGTGTATAATGCTTAGAATAGTGCCTTCTACATAATAAGCAATAGATGTAGACTTCTATTATTGGGGAATGAATCTGTGAGGAGGGCGGAGTACAAAGTGTTACACTATATTGGCCTATCAGTTGTACAGTAGTTGCTTTTACTCCTGCTATCAGAATTTAGGATTTCCCCGCATTTTGGAAGTCCCCACACTCCAGGAGCCTTTCTATGTGGTTAAATGACTATAGAAACTTGAACTGATGGACACGATTGCCTGACTCTAATGAGACTACCCTCACTAAAGTTCCTACAGAGTGATCCTTCAGGCAGGAAGACAGTCAACCCAACTGAATGGCATTGTGTTGAGATACACAAATAATTTTGGGGTAGTGGTCAGATGTGTGTGTTTTAGAACCACTTAGCTTCCTCCCCCCTTACCCTGTGTGTGAGGTGTGCCCCTCAGGGGCAGTGGTCAAGAATCAGAGAGGACAGGCTGGGTTCTAAAGCTTGTGTTATACTGGCTGCTGATTCAAGTTGCTCAGGTGATGATTTGAGTGGGAAAGCAAACCCTTCTAAGATGATAAAATAAGACAGGATTGATATGAAGATAGCTTTCTCCTGTAAAAATCTCGTAGACACTTTGTAACCAATTTAGCCTGCTCTGTTTGGCTCCCAGTTCTAGAACAAACCCTGCGTTCGCTATACCAGACATGAACATTTCTTTGCATTTTGATACAGAGAGTACAGGAAACTCTAGGTAAATTTAGGAAGGAGGGAAGGAAGGAAGGAAGGAAGGAAGGAAGGAAGGAAGGAAGGAAGGA
>NW_024412426.1:10606257-10632663 GCF_014898765.1 Herpailurus yagouaroundi
GGAAGGAAGGAAGGAAGGAAGGAAGGAAGGAAGGAAGGAAGGAAGGAAACCAGTTTCTTGAGGGCCTCAAAGTCTTTCATTCATGGGGCTTGCATTCATGGGGATCTTAAATCTCCAAGAAAAAGTTTGCAAAGCAGTTTTGTTTCAGGCCATTGTTTTCCACAATGTGTTCACTGTAAACTTCAGGATCTCTTTTTATTCCCTTGAAAACCCCATTGTGTCAGGAGAAGCTTGGCATGAGGCAGTAAACAGGCAGGGGATGGGGGAGAAGAGCTTACCAACTGAAATTGTTCCTATGAAAGGGAAAGGAAGTGTCTTCAGTCCTTTAATCCCATTTCCCCTTTTAGGATGCAAACACGAGGAAGAAATGACATTATTTAAATTTGTTCTTGGATTATAAATGTAGAGTGTTGGGGAGAGGTTGCATGTCTTCCCACCGCAGTGACTAACTATTTTAAAGGCCCATCCTTTCTCAGGGGCCCAGGAGAGGAAACAGTTGAAATCCTTCGCTATGAACTCTTCTTCTGTGACCTGGAATCTGAGATATTCACCTGATTTACTTAATGGAAACCCTGATCTAGGACTGTCAGGAAACTTTATAGATGAAGAAAATTTCGGTGAGGTAAAGACTGAGGGGTGGGGCACTGCTGATTGTAAAAGATGAGCACCCTTTAAAGAATTTAACTCCGATGTCAGTAGCCCCAATGTCTTTACACATCATGCTGTTCTCTCTGTTTAGAGTGCCCTTCCTTCCCCTTTCCTAGCTGGCATTTACTCATTCCTCAGACTCTAGGAATTGTCTTCCATCTCCACAGACCATGTTGTGTGCCCTTGCCATTTTCCCCTTACTCTTTTTTAGAAAGCCCTTGGTGTCCTCTTTATATACATTTGTCACATTATATGGCAAATGCTTATTTCAGAATCTTTTCTAGTGTACAATGAGCTCCTAACAGGAGGAACTGTGTCTGTCTTATTCAGATTACATCACTGCAGTGTTGAGATGTTGGTTGAATGAACTAATGAATGAACAAAGGACCGGACAGATAAACCACCATCTCACATGTTGATAAGAGCACCTGAGAACACCCAAGTGACAGAATTTGGCAGGGGCGGGGGTGGGGGTGGGGGTGGGGGTAGGGGTTGGTTGGTGATATTTTCTCTGATATAAAAGGGTAGACCCAAGGCCCAGAACTGTATGTGGTATCCTGTGGCTTGTACTTGCCAATAAGAGGAGCCCATTACAATTGTATTGGATTTTTGAGAAATAAACAACATACGCGTTTGGTAAAAATACAGTGACAATAAAAGCAAATAGCTTGATGAAAGGAGTCCTCAGTAAGCTGAATACCCTCTCCTCCCACTCTTGTTCACCCTTATGGTCAAATCGTGTTTACAAACGAACTCACTGTTGCCTCAAAACTTTCATCTGAAGTAGGATGAATGCAGCCCAAGAACAGATCTGAATTGTTTCAGAGTAAAAATGTTGATCAGGGAAGCTAAAAATGGCAGAGACTGGAAACATTGTGATGGAAGGATCATGCCATATCAAGGTGGGAGGAGATGTTATTTTTAAGGCGTTGTTGCGGGTGGTAGATCTGTGAAAGCAAAAGCCGGAGCCAGGATTTCAACTGGGAGTCCAGTAGTATTACAATTTGCTAAGAGAAGTCCAAAGTACTGACAACACTGACACAGAAGGCCAGCGATTCCCACATGCACAGGACTTACTGGCAGAAATGTAGCAAGCCTCTTGATACAAAGTATACACACAAGGACAAACCATCCCTTTTGGGCAGGGAGCAAGGTGTCATCCCTTTGCTTTCTTTTTTTTTTTTAAGTTTGTTTGTTTGTTTATTTTGAGAGAGATCAAGACAGACCAAGTGAGGGAGGGGCAGAGAGAGAGAGAGAGAGAGAGAGAGAGAGAGAGAGAGAGAGAATCTCAAGCAGGCTCACGCTCTCAGTGCAGAGCCTGTCAGGGGGCTTGAACTCATGAAACTGTGAGATCATGACCTGAGCCAAAACCAAGAGTCAGACGCTTAACTGACTGAGCCACCCAGGCGCCCGATGGTGGCATCCCCTTTTCTGAAGGGAGGCAGGGACCACATGGAGGAAGATGCTTAACTAGGTCACACTGGAACTATAGAGCCATGCAGGTGCTGACCGTTAAGCAACCGTAAGAATTTGAACTGAGGGGCGGCTGGGTGGCTCAGTGGGTTAAGTGTCCAACTCTTGATTTCAGCTCAGGTCATGATCTCACTGTTTGTGAGTTCGAGTTATGCGTTTGGCTCTACGCTGAGCAGAACCTGGTTGGGAGTCTCTCTCTTCCACTCTCTCTGCCCCTACCCACCCCAGTCAACATAAATAAACTTAAAAAAAAAATTTGAACTGAGAGCTGAGAAGATATATGGAGAAAAGAGCCACATTATTCATCCCTAGGTTTCATTTTTTTTCAATTGTGAACACAAAAACACCGGACACTGTAGAAATCATAAGTGACAGCCAGCTTTAAAATCTGATTCTTAAATATCTAGTCACCTTGTAAAATCTTTTCATGTCACAACCAGTCATTGTAGAAATAGGAGAAACTTTCTGGGGCTATCTAGTCAGAATGTAGCATGTCTGTTAGTCATCTTTAACCAGTCGGGGGCCTATTCAGTCTCTTAATGCTATTTTCTCACTGCTTCCATGGTTGCATGTTTCTTTTGCAGTGAAGAAACATCCGTGGCATTATGCCACCCTTAATTCTTATTCTTTAGCTAAATTAACCAGAATGCTAGTGAATGCAGTGCCCCGATTCACTTAATTTTCTGCACATTTATGAGATAGTGGCACATGACCCATAGTAAGCACTTAATTGACATTTTTAAATGATTGGGTACCTATCATATGTGAAAGTGTTATTTCTTGCTCAAAAAGTGCAAGCTCCTTCCAGACATGATAGGATTTGAGGATTTAGGCAATAAAGAGGAAAGCCTTCTGGATTTTGGATTTAGCTAGCATTTGGTTTGAATGTGGGAGCAACATTTACTGGATGTATTATCTTGGGCAGTAGTTAATCCCCTATGCTTCCGTTTCTTCTTCTATAAAGTGTGGATAATATTCTTTGGGAGGGGGTTGAATATACAACATGTATGAACCATGTAGGACAATGATTAGCACATAGCAAGTGCTTGATAATATTATTTCCATTTTTCTCTCTGTAGTTAACTCAGGACTGATCACAGAACCATTTGAGTTTTGGCCCTTTGGAAAGTCTTGAATAGAGTGAAATTAATATGCAAAACTGTTAACATTTGTCAATTACAGATGGTCGTAATAATGAGCATGATTATATCTATTTCTATTTCTGTGTATGTTTTACAATTCTGAAAATTAAAGCAAAAGTAAATAAGTAAAAAAATTAAGTGACAGATATCATTAAATAAAACATCTAAAATAAATTAATTTCTACCTTAGTAAATAAAGAATAGTGAATTATTTACTCAATAAATATTTGTTCATAGTTCAGTTGTTCAATAAATATTTGTTGAGTAAATACTATGAACAGGACTGATGTCTTACGGAGTTTACAGTCCAGGGGGAATACAGATTAAAACAAACATAAAGGCATCATACATGTGATCAGGAAAGTAAAGGGGAGATACAGGGTTGTAAGGGGTCACATAGGAGGCCTATTTTGCCTGAATTTGGGAGGTTAGGGAAAGCTAAGAGTAATTAATGATGTGTACGAGTACGTGACGTATAAAGCAAGACGTGGAGAATGAACAGGGTGAACTACACCAAGAGTTGCGGGTGGGGAGGGAAGTCCTTTGCACACGAAGAGGGAAAAGCATGTGCAAGGCCATAGAGGCTAGAAGGGGTGGGGGACGAAGAGTGCTTCAATACGGATGGAAGATAGGCTTCAAAGAAGAAGTGGTAGGGGGAGATGAGGCTTGAAAGGAGGTCAGGGGCAGATCGTGAAGGGCCATAGAAGTTTCATGCCTCCTGGGGAAAGTCTGCCCACCAAAATATCCAGACCTTTGTCTGCCACTGTGGGTGGCAGTCTCCATTTTTGTGCCGATGTTCTTGGTGCTTAGGAACTGATAATTCAGTGCTTGAAGTGTGATGGAATGCTGTGTTTTCTGGGGAGCCTGAAATCATGCCGCTGCTATTTTTAGTGGACAGAAACTTACTCTAAGTGCTTCAGGTGAATAGAATGAGTACAAGAAGTTCTGTTTCTTACGTATTTTCAACTTAAGAACGTCCACAGATGGATTGAAGCTATCCTGAGCTGCAGTACATTTCTGCCTGCCATCAACAGATTACTAGCAGTGGGTTGTTTAATGTCCTGCTGGCCTTAACAGAAAAACAGACTTGAAGATAGCCTTTGGGAACCTAACTTGTAAGTAGATGAGCTTTGTAATAAAAAGTTAACGCTGTCATATTTTTCTTGGACTGCTGGTGTCCTCTTGCATCAGATGGATTAATGTTTGTGTCCCTGATCTTGAGGTTAACTAGAGTTTTTGAAAGTAATAAAAATTTTTACAATCTGCAAGATTTTTCTTTTAACAAAACCAATGGCATTTGTCCATTATCCTATGGAACTAGCACAAATAGCGTTTGGTTTGGAGACTCTGGAATATAGTTGCACTGGGGCAGAAATGAAGAAGAGTCATTACATTCTAATGACAGTCATTCACAATATCTGATCGTGTTCAAACACAGGACCATTACACATGGTTCCATAATGGAAAATAAACGGGGCAGACAATTCAGTATACACAAACCATCTGGTGACCTTGCCAGTGACTCCTCAGAGAGGGAGTTGATAGGAAAACTGATGATCTGAGATTATGATTTGCCCAAAGTTGGAGAATAACATCATTAAACTTGAATTCCCAACTGTTGCTTCATGCACTTGGTTTTTCACAATTTTGTAAGATTCTCAAGCATCCTAAGCTTTGCCAACTCTGGTTGCATGATAAAGCTCCTGGCTGCTTTATTTTAATTTGGGAGTATACTTTTTATTGTCACTTGAATTTTTCATGATGACAGTGTTCCCTTCCTTCACTCCCTGCCTTGACCTGCCTCTTTCCCTCATTAATATTGAAAGAATTAACATTAAATTTAAAAGTGGGACGTTTGAAGGAGTAGATTATCTTTATAGTTTGTTATATGTGTCCAAGAAAAAAATCCTTAAGCTATAACTCTAGGTAGCATTTTTCTTTCCTCCAGTTCCATTTTTTTTTTCTTATTTAATGTGATCAGTAGTTCAAAGCAGAATCTATTCTTGGCTCCGTTTCCACCCCACTAGTTTTGACTTTTAGATGTATATGTGGAGTCTTGTTCTCAGAGGAAGATCTAAGGAGCCCCTGTTATAAGCATGGGGTTAACCACCATAAGGCACAGCTGGTGCAAATCAGCATGATGCAGCAATAGCTCTGGCAGAGCCTGTGTTTAGGATTAAATAGTAAAGGAGAAAAGGGGCCCTGTACTATAGGATAGAGAAGAAGGGAAAAGCTAAGGAGGGAGAAGGGGGGATATCGAAGATAAATAAAAGAGGGAAGACGTCAAGAGAATGGGGGTTTTCCTAGTGACCTAATAAACAAGTAGTAAGGAAGAGGAACCACATAGTATGTAAGATATATTAAATAAAATGGTGTTCATATATAGTGCTTCATGGTTTGGAGAGATTTGGGGGCATCTTATTTTAGAGAGTATGTTCCAGGTCTTTAGGGGGTAAACAGAAGAACTGTGGATAGCTTGATAGCCCATGAAGAACTGGGTAAGATTCTTGAAAGATGTTGGAAAGAATAGAAATTCTAGAAAGGGAAGAGGGTGTGGACTCCATAGCTCAGATTCTCTGTACACAGTCTCATTTGATGTATGGCTTTCATGGTTCAACCATACCTTAGATTTTGAATAAAGATATACATGGTCAGCATAAGTCTCTCTGGGTAGGGTGACATACTTTCTGAGATCATTAAAAACAGGCTCAGCCTCCAGAGAATTAGTTATTAGTTATAGCTCTCCCTGAGGCCTGGCTTCAGTGCTTCTTTGAGGGCAAATTCCAGCCCCCTGGCAGAACTGTATACCTGGCACTGTGGATCTGGGAGCCTCCAGTAGGCTTCTTTTGCCAGTCTTTCAGGGGACACCTGTAGGTAATTGAAAGCAACAGAGAAGGCAAGACTCCCTCCTCCCCTAGTGGACAGACTCATGTTCTAAGTGAGCAGTGTGGCTGCCCATTTTCTGGAATCAGGGATTAAGAGTGGTGATTCTTATTTGTGGCATTGCAAACTTTGCTTATCTTGAGATCAGAGAGCTTAAGGTTGCAGATGTACTCAGATTTCAAAGTATGTAAGATGGCCCCCAAGGCTAATTCTAGGTCAAGGGGAGTATGTCAGATAGTCCCCAAGGCTAATTCTAGGTCTTTATATGTGCTTCAGATATGGGTGCATATGGTATTTCAGATACTGTTTATGTGTGCACATTACATTGGAGAAACTTCAAAAACAAGGAAAAGCCTGAGGAAAGAGTTTGTAAATTTGTTTCTTTTTATGAGTGCTGGAAAGGTATCATTGTTGGGTTCTGTGACCCAACTGGGGAGGGTGGGGGAAGGTATTTAATGCATAGTGTGTGGGTAAAAGGGAAGAACTGGGGCAATTCGAGGGACTATCAATTAATAGAAGAAAAAAATCAGTATCTAATTAGTGTGAAAAATACTCAGATCAAATACTCAGATCAAAAAATACTCAGAACTAATATGTTCATTCAGTTTAGTTTTTATGTAAAATACTTAGTGAGATATAAAGGGTATAGGATTTGGTTCTGATTTCCTCCCCGGGGGAATACCTGTAAACAAGTAGGACAGCCTTTACATGCTAAAGGAAATAATTTTATTTAAGAATTATCTTAGTGGGAAAGTGAGTTTGTTGTCAGTAGGACAGCTTTCTGAAGAAGAAATGGGATCTCTCTGAATATGCAGCTATTTGCTGTCTGATGACCAGTCTAGCAGTTGTGTGGGGTCATTGAAGTCTGCTTGGTGTTAATGTTCTTGATCTCTTTGGAACAGACACTAGGGGATGTTAATTTTAACATTGTTGACATGTTCTGTGTCATTTTTCCAGGAGCATGATAAATTTGAAGTAACACATCTATTTTACTTTGGATCAGTACCCCTCGCCATCAAGGGCATCCATTTTTGAAACAGATGTTTGGGTTGAGGGATGCAGGATGTGGCCATGAAACAGATCGAAACTAATTGGCCCTCAGGGTAAATAAGCTCATGACCTCAGCCTCCTTAGCCCTGTGCTGTAACTAGCTGAAGTAACCTGCCTTGGGGTGGGGGTGGGGGGGGGAGTTCATTTCCCTGAAGAAGCTCCAGTATTTGGAAATTATCCAACAATGCTTGTAAAGTTGCTGACCCACCCTTTTCTGCCCTAATATTGAATGACTGGATGGTTGAGAGAGAAGAGGGGAAAATTTCATGCTTACCCTGGGACTGGTGATCCTGGGATCAGCCTCAGGTAGAAAATAATGTTAAAGTCATGCTCTTTTATCAGATTCGTATCTAAGCCAGTGTCAGTGGATATTTTACTCAGGTAAATGTTGACAAACTTGCTCCATAATGAAAGCCCCGGAGGTGGATTTGGGCCAATGGAAAACCTCCAGGTACGTCACAAACAAACGTTGTGTGACAGGTGAGATTTACCATACGATCGACTCTTTTGAGTCTCAGTCTTGCCTTATCTCTTCACACTGCTGGGATAAGCAATTGCATATGCCACGCCAACCAGGAACATGAAGTGGATTGATGAATACAAGTTCAAGACTGTATGCAGAAGCATAAGGTTTTCTTTTTCTCCCCAGGCCTGGGAAAACAAAGGAGTCATGTTGTTCAGTGGCAACAGCAGCTCTTGAAGATCTGTTCTCTAAGGCTGGTTTATATTTTTCATCCTTCGAGGTCTCTTGCTAAGTAGCTTTGTCAATATTCCCTCCTAATACTTCTCCTCTAGGCTTCTGATTGGCCAGTGGGGTGGGGGATGGCTAGGAGCGTGCCTTTTGAATCTTTCTGGGGACCTGAGATGATACTTTCGTCCCTCATATTCTCAGGCAAGGGCTAGTTCCTCTTATCAAAGTCCCTTTTCTAAAGTACAATAAGAAAAGAATGAAATTCAATTAAAAATCCGGATGAGGAAATTATGACTCTTCTTCTTTCCACTTCCCCCTCCGCTCCAAAGCACAGTGAAACACTTTCCGCAGGGGCCAACTTCCTCCTCTGTGTGGACAAGAATGCTTCCTCTTCAGCTCAGCTGGCCAGGGGTATTATTGATCGCTCTACCAAAATCTCTTTTTCTTCCCTCGTTGGCCACACGCTCAATTGCTGTTGAAGACACTAACTTAGAAACCCTGTAGAATAATAATAGAGTATTTGTTATATTTTTAATAGTGGGGAATACAAATAATAAACCTACACTGGTCCCTGATCTCTCTCCCAAATGTACCCTACCCTGTTAAGCCACCTTTCCACCCCTTCTCAAGTCCTTTATCTGGAGTTAACCACTGTTAACCATTTCTTGAGATTCTTTCACAAGAATGAGTGTAATGAGTGACTGAGTGTAATTATGTGCCCATCTCCACATATGTGTGCATTTTTTAACACATAAGGGATCACACTGTGTCCACACACTGTTCTATAGCTGGCCTTTGCTCCTTATGATGGATCTTAGAAATCTTTCCATATTGGCACGCACAGATCCATCTCATTCTTTTAACCAGCCCATAGTAAGCCATTATATGGATGTGTCCTTGTACTGATGGACATTTTGATGTATTTTTAAAACCATGACAAATAATACGTCAGGGACCATCCTTGTACACATGTTTTGTTGAAATAGTCCATGGACATACACGGGATAAATTCCTAGCAGTGACATTACTCGTTCAAAGGGAATGTATGTTTTTAATATTGGTAAGTACTACCAAATTGTGCTTTAAAAAGGTTATGCCCACTTAAACGCTCAAGATTATAAATATCTATTTTGGCTAGGAAGAAAAATAATGTTTTTGCAGACTTGTGTGGCTGGTTTCTGTTTCTATTCTTAAAGAGCTCTCTGGGTTTTAGCTGCTGGACATCTGATACATAGAGAAATGATGCTCACGTCATCTACTAGCGGATCCATCCAGCTCCAAAGCCAATCAATTGAGTAGTTCTTGTCCTACACTTTAAAAGTGTGCTGGGCTAGAAGAGGATGTGGGTTCTAATTATGAGGACTGTTCACCGGTGGCACTATGTCTCCATATACGTGCCACAAGGACACCCGGGCTTCCATTCCTGCAAAGCATCTGGAAGATAAGGCTTGGCCATTTCATGCCAGCTCAGGCACATGGTATTTTAAGAGATAATCACCAACTCTGTTCCCCATCAGATCTGTGAGGCAAGAGAGAGTCTGCTTTGATGCCTCTAATGGAAACTCAGCACCTATAGCTTCATCAGGGAAATGGAACTCATCATCCAGATGCGGAAGCAGAGGGGAATGATTAACCACTTAAAAGCACTTTGAAGCATGTTTCAGCATTGTTAAACGCTTCTTCATAAAATCCCTTATTTTGATGTCTGGCTAGCATCATAGGACTCCTGATCATGGCCTAGGATTTGACACTATATATTTTTACAGTTGAACAGGAAAATTAGACATGAAAGTCACTCAGATGTCCAATATTAGAGAATACTGCAGGTAGTACAGACATTTGGTGGGTGGATTATAATTATTTTATTTTATAGTGTGCTGTCGTTACCGTACAGGGATTGGGTGAGATTGTTGTCATATTTTCCAAAGTGTCTGGAGCTCCTAAGAAGAAAGCTGGGAAGTGAGTACAAATAATGATGAACAATCTGCTAAACTCATTCCCACCACACTGTGGCACAGACCTTGGCAAAATGAGGATGCAGTCAGGTCTCCGTGTCTAGATGCACCTGCCATACGGTGTACAAGAGGCTGAGTTTTCTGCAGGGTGCTAGACGTCACTTTGCCCACCTTAATCGTAAACAGAAACACTTGTGAGCCCATGCCTTCCCCACTACCATTGAATTTTTAAAAGATAGCCAGTGGAGGGAGTAGCTGTATTCCCTGGGTCCTTGAGTTTCCTTGTGTCAGTGAGGAAAGCTGCCTTGCCCCCTTAATCGCACTCGTGGACCTGGTAAGTGCCCGAAGGAAGGACGGAAGGGATCTGAGCCGGGTGAATGAATTTATCCCAGCTTTGTTTTGGGGAGCCATGGAACGTTGGGGTGAGGGAGGGGGAGACCAAGAAAGAAAGAGGGAGGGAGGGGGGAAGGAGATTAAAAGTAATAACTCCAAGAAGAGAGGCAAAAGGGAAGAAAATAAGGAACATATATATAGAATAATATTATTAGCTAAGGGATTCTCAGTGAATTTCCTTAAAGTCTACAGGGACAAGGAGCCCTTATCCCCTATGTTTCAGGAATGATTTGATTAAGGATGCTAAGCAGGCACTTGAAAGTGTGAGCTTCTTCAGTTATAATCCTTGATGGACCATTACTCATTTTGCAAAATTAAGCCAAATCTCTCTTTCCCGCTTTCCCTCTCTCCTAGCTATTTTGCTTTGCTAAGTAATCAGACATGGATCTTATTCCCAAGATGTTTATTTATAGTCTTAGAAAGATAAGACATTTAAAACAAGTAGGAATGCAATAAAATCCATAATTGAAGCCCAGATAATGAGCCACAGGAGTTCAGAGGGGGGAAATGTAATTTCCAGTCAGAGTGGGGAGGAGATTATGATTGTCATATTTTTGGACTTAGTATTTATGAAGAATTCCTCAGTCAATGGGGATGGAGTGGGAGAAGGCCCTTTCCAGGCTGAGCGGTTGGCAGGACTCTATCAGGGAGGTATTTAGCATGAGGCATGAATAACAAACAATGATTAAATTATTTTGACTGGAGTAAAGGGTACAGAAGGGTAGCGAGAAAGATGCTTCAGTGGTAGGTGGGGCGCTAATCTGCAAGGCCTTGAAAGTCAATTGTCCAGCTCACGACATTGCTAGAAATAGCCTGGTTCACTGCCAAAGATGGTGAACTGGCAGAGGCTAGACCTGCCCACAGGGCCAGGGCAGGAGGAGGAGTCTGGGCTGACAGACAAGGCATTGGAAGGGTTCGGCGTGGGAATACGACAACAGATGACAGGCAGTCACCTAGGCAGGAGAGCTGGTATTGCGAGGTAGGTGACAAATCTCCAGGTTGGGAGGTACTCGTACTGGGCCATATACAACAGGTGGCACTGAGAAATGTGATCAGGAGTGAGGGAATAAGAAAGTGTGTCAGCAGTTAGGAGGCTCCAGCTGCCACACTCAGGTTTACAGGCAGACTTCCAAGCTCTGGAAAGAGGAAAGAATGGAATGGAAAGCAAGAAGCGGGGCCCCCACCCCAAAGGGACCGGGCAGATTTCCAAGCCGGGAGTCAGACCTGCGACACGGGGCCTTCCCAGCAGCGGGAGTGGCTAGTTGCTCCATTCCAGAGCGCTGAGCAGAGCTCTTCTCGTTCCTTCTGCAGAAGGTCATGACTGCCCTTGGATGTCGGGTCTGCAGGTGGGAGCGAAGAGGCCCAGCTGTGCAGAGGGGAGGATGGAGATGCTGGAGAGAGGGCAGGGTCCATTGCTGGCTAAGGAGTTGGGGCTTTATTTGGCAGGCAAAAGGTAAAAAATGGGAAAAATTAAAACAAGGGAGTATCTTCATGAGAGCTGTATTTGAGGAAGATTAGTTTGATGCTAGTGTGTAAAATGGACTAAAGTTAAGTGAGTCCTTACCTGTAACAGATTTCTTCTCTTCCTCTTCCCAAATACACTTCTGTCCACACCCCTAACACTGTAGGTTAAATAAACTATAATGTGAAAATTAGCATAATTAAGTTAATTAATAAAATACTAATTTCACCTGTTTCTTTTTACGTTTTTTAATGTGGTCTATAGAAAAGTTAAAATTATGTAAGTGGTTCACATTGTATTTCTATGGGGGTGATGTCCCTCGAATCCTTTCTCCCTATCACAGTCAGATCTTTTTAAAATACAAATCTCCTGGGGCGCCTGCGTGGCTCAGTTGGTTAAGGGTCCAACTTGGGCTCACGTCATGATCTCACGGTTGGTGAGTTTGAGCCCCGCATTGGGTTCTGTACTGACAGCTCGGAGCCTGGAGCCTGCTTTAGATTCCGTGTCTCTCATTCTCTGCCCCTCTCCCGTTCACGCTCTGTCTCTGTCAAAAATAAACAAAAACATTAAAAAATAAATAAAAAGGGCGCCTGGGTGGTGCAGTCGGTTAAGCGTCCGACTTCAGCCAGGTCACGATCTCGCGGTCCGTGAGTTCGAGCCCCGCGTCGGGCTCTGGGCTGATGGCTCGGAGCCTGGAGCCTGTTTCCGATTCTGTGTCTCCCTCTCTCTCTGCCCCTCCCCCGTTCATGCTCTGTCTCTCTCTGTCCCAAAAATAAAAAAAATTAAAAACGTTGAAAAAAAAATTAAAAAAAAAAAATAAAATAAATAAAAACAAAATACGAGTCTCTCATGTAACGCTGCTGTGTGGAACCCTTCGATGGTCTCCACTGCCCCAGGATCAAGTCCAGACTCTTCAACATGGCTCCCAAGCTCTCCTAATCTGACGTCGACCTTGCCTCTTAACTACCCTTCTCCACTGTACTCATCCTTCCAGCAGATCAAACCATACTCAGTTTCGTCTGTGAAATTGCTTTGTTATTCTCAACATTCATGCCATTCTTCTTCCTGAACTGAGCATTTTTCTCCTTTCTCATCAGCTGACTTTTGCTTCCTTTCCATTAAAGTCTCAGTTTTAGATATCCCTGACTCCGTGACTCTAGAACAGGCGTCTCTACTTGATGCCAGGGGCCCTGCCATGTGCCTGCTCCATTATAGCCTTCTTACATTCTTGGTAAGGTCTTATTTACCTGTCTCTCTCCTCCCTAGACTGTAAGTTCTTTGAAAGCAGAGACTCTGTGTTGATCCCCACGGCATGTCCAACACTTAGCTCAGTACCTGGGGCATAGCGGCTGCCTGCATGGTTGTATGAATGAACAAATGGGGCCATCATGCCAGGCAGTACAATCCTGAATCAGGATAGTGGCACTGGGAATGAAAAAGATTAGACACTCATGAAAGAGCTGGGAAGGACAGAATTCTTAGTACCGGAAACAGTGTGAATGTACCTACCTCTGATTACTAATGGGTATGAGGAACTATTGTAGTTTATAAGGTGCCAAAAGTCCTAAATAATGGAAGCAACAGCAAAGAGGCAAACAAATGTTCTAAGAAAAAAGACATATTTTTATGTTATTTTGTTATTTTCTGTTATTTAAAAACATTTTAATTCCAGTGTAGTTAACATATAGTGTGAGTTTCAGGTGTGCAGCATAGTGATTCATCAGTTCTATAGGTTATTATTCAGTGCTCATCACGGTAAGTGTAACGTGTACTCTTTTGAAAATCGCATGATGTTTGGAGTCAAAAGACTTGGGCCGAAGACATGACTCTTGCATTTCCATTGTCTCCGTAGTCTTGACATTTCAGTTTCTTAGGTTATAAAATGGCGATAGTACTTCTACTTCTGGGTTTGTTGTGAAGATAAGGAAACTGATTCGTGTAAAATCACTCTGCAAATTGTAGAGACGGAAAGCGCTAGCCAGTTATCAACACCAAAACACTGATGCCTTCAAATTGGTGATATTCATGCCATGGTGACTAAACCGTACATAATCTCGACCTACCCCAAAGCATGTAAACCTCAAATAAACGACCCTAGCACAGAGAGGCTTGGATAGTCCATGCTAGATGAAGTTACCTATTTCTGTCAGGGAATGCTGTCAGGGAATACGACTCAGGGAATGCTGTGGGGAGACAGTGAGCAAGGGGTGCAGTGGGCACACGTGCCCAGGTGGTGTGGCTGGGCTGGGCTGGGTGGCCTCCTTCTCTCTGCCTGCTCTGTGATGACCTCACATTTGACTTCTAAGCTTGGGGTCAAACCTTTCCCCCTGCTCGGATTGTTCTCTTCGCTTCTGCCCTGCTTCCCTAAACCCCTTCCCCGCCATCTGGGAATTTCATTCATACTTAAAGTTTTCAGGAGGCTCACAGTCTTTAGTATCTAAAGTTGCTCTTTCTTCCCTTAAAAGAGAGCCCACTGTCTGGTCTTCTCTCCCATTCCCTGATTGGATATAGCGCTAACACTGAGTATTTCCAAGGTGGGGCTTGAAAGATGCCCTTCCATCCAGCCTGTATTCTTGCCCCCAGATATGTGCCAGACTTTTACCTGGGGTGTGCTAGGATGGCCGTTCTAAGTGGGACAAACTGTAACGCTAGCATTCTGACTTGGAATTTAGTCTGGATGGTTCCACAGAAGTCCGTAATCAGACCCTCCCCTCTCGCCTGCTTACTTTGTTTGTTTGCTTGTTTGCCTCCCTTACTTTAGATCCAGGGCCAGTATGTGCAATTCAGTGCTTTACACATAGGATGTGCTCTATTAAAGTCATTAAAATAGTTATTTATTTACCTGACCCTTCACGGAGGATCATTTGAGGGATTATGGGATTACATAAAATAAAACAAAAGCATGCCTCGTGTTTCCAAGGGACATGCATCCAGTTGGTACATTATGCTAGTAAGATGAATTAGTGCTCTCAAAGTGAAGATACAGCAGGCACTGCTTCTTTATAAGGAAAAACGAACAGCCTATTTGGCATGTTTTGCGACCTAGTGTTTGATCTGTGATTCCTCTAAGTCTAGGGCCTTCCCCAATTCTGTTCCTTCTGCCTGGATTGGTCTCTCCTCTGCCTGCACCCCCTTCTTCTACTACTTCTAATTCTATCTCGGCTTTCAGGTCTCACCTTAGAGATCATTTTCTCTGGGGACAATTCCCTGAGTCCTATAGGCACAGGCCTAAGAAGGTACAGAAGGCCTTACAATGAGTTCTATGTCCTGGAAAGAGATTAAATTCACTGTGGGTGTAGGTTCCAAGGATTCCAGGACAAAATTGGACCTCCCAGAATTTCATCATGACAGTGAACCATGTGGACCAGGGCCTCATCCTCGACAGTGAAACGGTAAGATAGAAAAAGCCTGGCTCTGACTGTGATCTCACAGAGCAAAGTTGCCACACCAGGCCTGGACTGCCTATCTCCGGACTGTTTTACAAGAGAGAAATAGAAGTCCTTCTTGTTTAAAATGTTATAAATTTGGCACTCTTTCTGCCCATGGGCTCTGTCCCCATGCTTTAATAAAACCATCTTTTTTTTTCTTTTTTTTTTTTGCAATCAATCAATCAATCAATCAAGTGTTATAAACTCTGTTACAAGCATCCAAGCCTATGTCCCAATTGCTAACCTGCTAAATATATTGTACCTTCTTAGGGCAGCTTGAGTCTGGTATAGATTTTTTTTTTTTTAATTTTTTTTCAACATTTTTTATTTATTTTTGGGACAGAGAGAGACAGAGCATGAACGGGGGAGGGGCAGAGAGAGAGGGAGACACAGAATCGGAAACAGGCTCCAGGCTCCGAGCCATCAGCCCAGAGCCTGACGCGGGGCTCGAACTCACGGACTGCGAGATCGTGACCTGGCTGAAGTCGGACACTTAACCGACTGCGCCACCCAGGCGCCCCGAGTCTGGTATAGATTTAAGAACTAATCAGATTGAGGGATTTCTCACTGCTCACCCAACCCGCACTTTATCTGCAAGCCTTTTCAGGTGGGGAAGGCCGCAAACTTAGCGCAAGTTGGGCTCATATGCCAAGAACACCTGCTGGTCTTCATGCTAAGATCATACAGGCTTCAGCCAAGGGTGGTGTGGTTTCCTGAGACACAGGGTGCGCTAATTTCATAGGAGGGAGTCCTGGCCAGTCACAGGAGAGAAATTCCTTTGTATAATGTAAAATATATGACCTATTTGGTTACAGGAACAAAGTATCTTACTTGTTTTGTCATAAGGTTGCTAGGTAACTGACAATTGTGCCATCATTTCTTTACAGTGCCCTTCTGTTATTTCGGAGAGAAATCATCTTCTGTGATTAAAGTTCAAGATGAAGGCCAACCTACCAGTTCTTCCTCCTACAACACACATACACCACCTAATATTCCACCTTGCCCTACATCCACCCCAAACTCCTCATTCTTCAACACACACAGGCATGTACAGGTGCACGCACATTATCTTTGAGGGAAAACCAGGGTAGGAGTGAGGGCTATGGGCAGCTTTCTAGAGCAGCAGCTATTCGCCTATCTAGAAAATCCTGAATAAACCAAGGTAATAACTCCACCCCCTCTCCTGCCCCAAATGAAACACATTTTCATCCTGTAGACCTCACTTCATGTCTTATACAAAGCAGAATCAGTATGGGTTAGCCTGAATTGACTCTTCCAGCTTAACACGAAAGTAATAAGAACCAAAGATGTGCCTAAATTTGTTCCTGGCAAAGGCAATCTGTGAGATATTTTCTGCTTTTTAAAAAGACATTATCTAGGGGCGCCTGGGTGGCGTAGTCGGTTAAGCGTCCGACTTCAGCCAGGTCACGATCTCGCGGTCCGTGAGTTCGAGCCCCGCGTCAGGCTCTGGGCTGATGGCTCAGAGCCTGGAGCCTGTTTCCGATTCTGTGTCTCCCTCTCTCTCTGCCCCTCCCCCATTCATGCTCTGTCTCTCTCTGTCCCCCCAAAAAATAAATAAAAGTTGAAAAAAAATAAATAAAATAAAAAGACATTATCTAATTGATATACAATCCACAATCAACTCTCTAAAGCGGTAAAATTCACTTTTCTTTGTGTTTTTGTGTGTTTCTGTGTGAGTAGTTCCTCTACTTGCAGCATATTGGTTAATTGTTGTTAAAAGTCATATTTCTGTTATATATGGTTTTCTTTTCTTTCCACCTTCTCAAAAGTTCTCCTTTAAGGCAGAAACTTTCCATTCTTGGTTTCGTCCAAAAGACAAATATTTCTGGGAAAACACTGCATTTAAGCTATTCAGCAATCCTGGTGTTATGTAACTGACCACAGTAAGACTTTCAATTAACTTTGGTTACATTTTATTGAAGAGTGTCACAGAATAGAATAACCGGTGATAAGTTTTTAAAAAAAAAAATTGTATGTTTTTACACAGGGAGAACCCTCTTAAAAATATGTATAGCTTCTTGCGATAATGACAGAAGATAAACTGCTTATCATTTGAAGTATTCTACAGTCCACTGACTGGATTCCAAGTCTGACTTTCATGTATTTGAGAAGTTTTAGTCACAATGAGCTTCCCTTCAGTGTTAGTTTCCATAACTCAAGCTCTACTTGTTTTTTCTTTCCCTCTTGCTCTTCTCTCTGGTTATTTTTGTTTGGTGTTCAGTTGTGGGTGCATCTTGACACTGTTTAGATTCTGCTTCTCCACTGAGGAGGAATCATGTGAAGTCATGCTTTCAGACAACTTCCTGTATACATTACTAACTTGCAACTACTTTCTTCATTTCTAGTCTTTATCTTTCCTTCCTATCACTCTTCAATATCTTATTTTTCTTTCCCCCCAGATCTGAACTGGTAATATTTTTTTTCCCCCAAAGCAGAAAGTCCTTCCCATTTTCTCTTTATTTTAATGTCCCCTCGACAATCCCAGTGTGCCATTCTTAAAGCCTTGCAGGTCTGTTCTTTCCCCTCTCATTTCATTGCAGCACGCTGCCTATCATTAAGCTGCAACATTCATTTTTCCAAAACGTCAACCCTGATTCATTTCTTTAGTTCAAAGCCCTGGCCTCAGCCTCGGTGTTAGCTGTTTGGCATGTACTTTACCTTATTGCTTCCTATCACATCGCTCTACCTCCGAGCTGTCTCCCCACCGATCCCCGACTCACCTGTGGACAAGTATTACAATCGCCTTGTTCACCCTCTGTTGTATCATTTCGATATTCTCTTACAAAAAATGCAAGAATCTCTGCCACCTGGGTACTTTATCCAAACCTCATGTCCCTTGACTGTCTGAGTCTCTTCTCCAACCAAATACCATCCTTTGACCTGCCATCTCTCCTACTGAAAGTCCTCCACTTCTTCCTCCTAGTTCATGTTTCTCTTTGTCTTCAAAGTGGTGGTTAACACAATCTCAATAAAAACTGTATGAATGAGTGCCTCCTGATCGAGGTTGTTGGTGTCCTCTCAGTGACACATCGCTCAGTGGACCCTGTTCTCTTAATCTGTACTTGCTGATCTGTGGCTCTATGGGTAATTTTTCATTTTATCCTTTTATGTCTTTTCTCTGCTTTCAGAGTATAAACAACCTTAAGGTAGAGACAATATCTGAGATTTATTTATATCACTCAGCAGCAATTACAAAGCACTTACTGAATGTACAGCGTGGCTTTATGTGTCTGTATCTAGCAATCGATCATAGTTATTTACATCTATTTACCTATCATGTGCTAGGTGCTGTGGGAGGTACTAGAAAACAATGATGAGAAAGAATTTAATTACCTCTGCCTTCATGGAGTTTGGGGGAAACAGATATTTATCAAAAGATCATACAATGAAATGTAAAATTACGGCTGTGGTGACAAAGAGAGGAACATGGTGCCACAAGAGCACATAATAGGGGCAATTTAACCCAGTTGGGAGAGCTTTGAGAAGAGGGAGGGATGTCCCCAAAAGGAGAATCACATGTGTAAAGCCTCTGTCATGGACCGGGACCAGATACAGTCAAGATATTGAAAGATGGCTGGGTTGCTGGAGCCCAGAGCATGTATGTAAAGTACATGGGAGGAGTCAGGAGAGGTAGGCAGGGGCCAGCCTAGGCAAGACCCTGTGGAATATGAAAAGGATTTTGGTTTTTATCCTTAACAATGGGGAGCTATCAGAGGGATTTAAGAATAGGAGGGGATGTTATGGCGATTTGAAAATATCACTATGTGGAGGTAGAAGGAGGTGGGCAAGAATACCAGGCACACTGGGGCGCCTGGGTGGCTCAGTCGGTTAAGTGTCCGACTTCAGCTCAGGTCATGATCTCACGGTCCGTGAGTTCGAGCCCCGTGTCAGGCTCTGTGCTGACTGCTCAGAGCCTGGAGCCTGTTTCAGATTCTGTGTCTCCCTCTCTCTCTGATCCTCCCCTGTTCATGCTCTGTCTCTCTCTGCCTCAAAAATAAATAAATGTAAAAAAAAAAAAATTAAAAAAAAAAAAAAAGAATACCAGGCACGGTATCTTTCTGTGCTGTGTAGCAGCTCAGTAAATGGTACTCAATGACTGAACAGTTTGTGGGGGCTTTGAGTTCTTTCTAGGTTCACTGCATCATGAAGTTTTAGCTTCAAACTGCAAAATCTTGAGTTACTTGATGTATGGGTCTGAGTTGTAATATAATCAGTCTCCTTTAGCTTTTGCAAATTGTTGATCTGATGAATAACAACAGACAATGTTAGCTCAGAATTTACTGTGCTAAAGCCCTGATGTGTATTATCTCATTTACTTCTCAGTATGGGCCAGTGAGGAAGGTGTTTTGTATCCCTATTTTGTATGGATTTAGAGATGTTAAAGACCTTGCTTCAGAGAGGAGTGATGGATCTAGGACTCAAATCTAGGTGTTTCTGACTGCAGCCCTCACTCTTAGCCACTATGTTTACAGCAGTTCTAGTTCATTCGAGCTTTCAGTACTATTCCATTACCTTTATTACAGAAAAAGGATGTTCCTTTAGCGCTGAAACAAGGTACGATTAGGCTAATTGCCCAGAAGCTCCTTCCAGAATCTTGGTCAAAGCCCTACATGGCATCAGGTCCCCCATTCTCCACTTTGCAGGATGTTTGATTATATATCACACAGACCTGGCGTTATGTCTGAGCTGACTGTTGCATGTTTTGATCTTTTCAACCACGTGAATAAACCTCTGTTGTCCTTTTTTCTTTTACAGAAATCTATAATTAGATGAGGTAATCATGCTCGTTAGCCCAAGTTACAAATAGTATTCCAATAACCAACTTCTTCCTCAGGCAAGCATCATCAACATCAATTAAGAGTAACTGCCAGCAATTGGTAAACTATTAATTGAAAAATGTTTGCCGTAATGGTCAGAGGAGTCCTTTGCCTTTGGCCTGCCATCTGTCTGGTGCTATTTGTTTGTGTTTCTTCTGTCTCCACTTCTCTGCCTCCTATGGCAGCCTCTTCTTTAGTTGTAATGAGTCTGTCTAAAACTGGCTTGTAATTCACTTGCCTAAATAAGAAAACCTAATAACAGAGCATTGAGAATGTTAACTTATGGTATCCCTATGATAATTAGTAAGATTACTTGGGGACCTCAGAAAGTGGAAGCAAATCATCTTTGACCAAGCATGACCGGTTCTTACCCTTTGCAAGGCAAGGTTGAAAGCTCAAGCAAAGAGTAGGTGAATGGGGCAACACCGGTTAGCAGAGCTAGGAACAACCATAGCAGGATACCCTGCTGATTGTGGGGAGATGACTATGGAAAGTTCTTTGATGAACAACACAGCCTGCGAGGCTGGAAAAGAGGAAGAAGCATTTCATAGGGATGTTGAAAGGATTAAGGTGTCTGCAGTTTGACCATACATAGATGTTGTTGGAGGAAAGGAGTCAAGAGTTGGCAGGTTCGTGTGCTTATGTCCCCTACCAAAAAGTTTTAGGGAACTACATATTGCGGAAGATATGGTTTGTAAATAAAATATTGCACAATGGCTATTATCGATTTTGCTCAAAAGTGGGAAAGGTTCTCAAACTCATCTGTTTAGGTAAGGGCTGTGGGCAAGTAGAGGTGATAATGATAAGCACCCAGCACTCCTAAGGTGTGGAAGGAGAATCCTGACCTCTCACTTTTTAGTTTTCTTCCCATATTTGTTGTTGTTGTTATTGCTTTCTTAGGACCGTTTTTCCTCTAAACTTTAAAAAAAATTTTTGTTAATGTTTTATTATTTTTTTTAAATTTTTGACAGAGAGAGAGAGAGACAGAGCATGAGCGGGGGAGGGGCAGAGAGAGAGGGAGACACAGAATCAGAAGCAGGCTCCAGGCTCTGAGCTGTCAGCACAGAGCCTGACGTGGGGCTCGAACTCACAAACTGCGAGATCATGACCTGAGCTGAAGTCGGATGCTCAACCGACTGAGCCACCCAGGCACCCCTAAACTTTTGACTGGTCATAGGACATTATAGTCTGGCATTGACTTTGAGGACAAAACCAAGGCCTTCCCATTTCTTACCATCTTATGCTGGTATTGCCAGTTTCAAGACAAGGGTGTCAGTACTTATTTCCACGTACAATGTCCATTATACTTGCACTGCCTTTATTTTTCTGTCATGCATTACAACTTACTATCCAAGAAAACAAGGAAATAAGCAAACTTGTAAAGAACATGCCAGGAACATGTGGGGGATAGGGAGGGAAGGAGATACATTTTTATTCAAGGCCTCTTAAATCCCAAGAACTCGATTAGGTGTTTTATACAGCGTAGTTTATTATGTTAAGTGTTTTACATAGTATAGTTTATTTAACACTCATGATGAGCTTGAAGGGGACAGATGAGGACACTCATGCTGTGAGAAGTGAGGGTCAGACACTTGGTTGGAAGCCTCTAGAGCTCAGATTCAAACTCTGACTCTCAGATGCCCCCTCATTTAGCCAGGCACATAAGTATTACTCCATGGCATGCTGCCTATGTAAGTATACATAGCTTTTGTATTTTTCACTTTTTCTTGCAGCCAGAGAGGTAGAATAAAATCTAGGAAAGTGTGGTGTCAGAGAGGCCAGTGAATAGATACATGAATGAAGAGAATATGTAAACTACGTATTTCCACTTGTAGATACATTCTCTTAAAGAGTCTGCTGCTTATATTTGCTCTCTTTTTTTAGTGTTTATTTATTTTTGAGAGAGAGGGAGAGAGAGAGAGAGAGAGAGAGAGAGAGAGAGAGAGAGCGCGCGCATGCATCTGAAGCAGGCTCCAGGTTCTGAGCTGTCAGTACAGAGCCTGATGGGGGGCTCAAACCCATGAACTATGAGATCATGACCTGAGCTGAAGTTGGACGCTTAACTGACTGAGCCACCCAGGTGCCCCTGCTTATATTTGCTCTTAACCGGCTCTCTATTGGCTCTGGTGAAACTGTAAAGTAAGCAAGTTTCGTCCTCCAATTTGGGGTTCTTCTATATATCTTCCTTCTCTCATGTGACATCCTAGAATCCTTGTATTGCTACGGACTTATCAGTGACCACCAAATATGGCAACAGAAATAGGCAACCAAATAGGCAACTATTCCTAGCAGTATCCTATGCTTTAAGAATAGATCACACACCAAATTTTTAAGTGTACATAATGTTAACTGTAAGCACAATGTTATACAGTAGATCTCCAGAACTTTTTCATCTTAAATATCTGAAACTTTATACACATTGAAGAGCAACTCCCTGTTTCTCCCTTCCCCCAGTTGCTGACAAGAACCACCGTTACTTTCTGCTTCTAGGAGTCTATTTTCGATAGCTCACGTAAGTGAAATCATGCAGTACTTGTCCTTCTGTGACTGGCTTATTTCACTTAGCATTATGTTCTCAAGGTCCATCCATGTTGTAGGCAAATGACAGGATTTCCTCCTTTTTTACAGCTGAGTAATATTCTGTTGTAGGTATGTACATATCACATTTTCTTCATTCATCCATCCATTGATGGACGGTTAGGTTGTTACCACGTCTCGGCTATTATGAATAGTGTGTAATGAACGTGGAAATGCAAATGTCTCTTTGAGATCCTGGTTTCAGTTATTTAGGATGAACACCCAGGGGTGGGATTGCTGGGTCATGAGGTAGTTCTATTTTTAGTTTATCGAGTCAACTCTGAAATGTTTTCCATAATGGCTGTACCAATTTATATTCCTACAAACAGTATACAAAGTTTCCCTTTTCTCCACATCCCAGCCAACGTTTTTTTTCTTTGTTTGTTTGAATAATGGCCATCCTAATAGGTGTGAGGTGATATCTTATTGTGGTTTTGACTTGCGTCTCCCTGATGATTAGTCATGTTGAGCATCTTTTCATATGTCTGTTGGCCATTTGTATCTCTTCTTTGGAGAAATGTTTATTCAAGTCCTTTGGCATTTTTAAATTGGATTATTTTATTTGTTTCTTTTGTTGATTTGTAGAAGTTTCTTATTTCTTGTGGATTTTAATTCCTTATCAGCTATGTTGTTTGCAGATATTTTCTTCTTTATGATATGTTGCCTTTTCATTCTGTTGATTGTTTCCTTTGCTGTGTAGAAGCTTTTTAGTTTGATCTAGTCTTGCTCATCTATTTTCATTTTTGTTGCCTGTGCTTTTGGTGTCATATCCATGAAACCATTGCCATGACCAATGTCATGAAGCTTTTCCTCTATGCATTCTAGGAGTTTAGTGGATATCCAGTTTACCCAGAACCATTGTTGAAGAGACTGTCCTTTCCCCATTGTTTGTTCTTGGCACCCTTTTCAGAGATCACTTGACTGTATATGTGTGGGTTTATTTCTGGGCTCTCTGTTAGATTCCATTGGTCCATTATTTGTCTATCGTATACCAGTTCCACACTGTTTTGATTACTATAGCTTATTAATATGTTTTGAAACTGGAAAATGTGACACCTCCAACTTTGTTCTTTGTTTTCAAGATTGCTTTGGCTTTTTAGTGTCCTTTCTGGTTCCATATGAATTTTAGGATTTTTTTTTTATTTCTGTAAAAAATGCTATTGCGTTTTTGTTAGGGATTGCATTGAATTTGTAGATTGCTTGGGTTAGTATGGATATTTTAACAATAATTAAGTTTTCAAATCTATGAACACAAGATGTATTTTCGTTTATTTGTGTCCACAAGTGAATTTTTAGAATAAATGAATTCAATAAGGTTATAGGATGCCAGATCAGAGTATAAAAATCAATTGCATTTCTATATAAGAACAACCAACAGTCCAAAAATGAAATTAAGAAAATAATCCCATTCACAATAGCATCAAAAAGAATAAAAACTTAGGAATAAACTAAGCCAAAGAGATGAAAGACTCATACACTGAAAATTACAGAACATTGCTGATCTCCTTTTAACAAAACTTGACCTGTCCTCTAGGACCCTGCCAGATCATGGGCAAGCTAATCTGGTAAATAAATTCAAACTTAATTATAAATGGCTTACTGGTTTATCCTTCCCACATATTTGACAGGAGTATTTTAACCCAAAGGTATGTGTAATAAGGGAATACTGTCTGAGCTGCCTACAGGTGAAATATTTTTAAATGAATATTTTAAAAATTGTAAAATGCAACACTTAATGCACTATCTAGTATAACCAGACCTGTGTGTGTGTGTGTGTGTGTGTGTGTGTGTGTGTGTGTGGTTAAGCATTTGAACAACATCACATACATTATCAGATATAAATAAAAACAGTTATTCTTGGAAAACCTCTCTGAAATTATAATGCAATTTAGTAAGAAGACATGATTTCAGGGTTCCCCACACTGCATACATATATAACTTTTCAGTGAGTCTGGAAAAAAATACAGTTTGGGAAGAAATGCAATAATAAGGGAATAGAACTTTTTGATTACTTACCATTTGCTAGATACTTTGCATACATATTTCATTTAATCCTTTTTCGAACTCTGTGAGGAGGTAGATGTTTGTCCCTTTTTACAGATGAGGAAACTAAGGCTCAGGGAGGTAGCGCCCAAGGTCATTCTTTTTCTTTTTCTTTCTTTTCTTTTTGTTTCTTTTCCAAGAGAGCACAAGCAGGGAAGGGGTGGAGAGAGGAAGAGGGAGAATCCCAAGCAGGCTCTGCACTGTCAGTGAGGAGCCTGATGCAGGGCTCCAACCCACGAAATGTAAGATCATGACCTGAGCTGAAGTCAAGAGTTGCATGCTTAGCCGACTGAGCCACCCAGGTGCCTCCAACTTCACTCTCAACGTAAGTGTGGATCTGAAGCTGGATCCACTTGCCTTGAAGCCTGTGTTTTCACTCTGTACACCAGGTGGCCAGCCAGGGAATTGGTGGAGAAGAGGGTGACACGATCTGAAACCAGAGTGGAGCATTATGAATTATAAGCTGCCCTGTCTGGGAAGGCTGCACGGGACAGGCAAGGCTGAGAAACTGCTTGATGTCCCTGAAGTGAAAATTTTGCAGTAATCTCCAAATTTACAGCCCAAATCAGGTTACAGTAGTGGTGAAATTAACTAATGGCTGGCTTAACTGTCCTCAGGTGCATCTTGAGGTCTTTGAGATCACGGAATAGGTAGGTCCTCTAAGGGTGGGCCAGGGAGCCTGAGGATGGCATAAGAAGGAGGGGCAGGTAGGGAGTCCACATGATTTTCCTCTAGACACTGGGGACACTCTATCCTGCTGATCACAAGGAGGATCTGGTCTATGTGCTGTTCCTTTTTTTTTTTTTTTTTTTTTTAAATTATAGAAACAATCACTTCAGTTTCATAAAAAGAGCATTCACTGTCTCCACAGTTACTGAGCTGGGTAGGTTCTCGTTGTATAAGAGGAACTTGGCTGAGTGACTTCAAGATGTTCTTGAATGTCCCAAATCCTTTTGTTTCTCCTTGATGTGTTTTCACTGTCATTTATTCTGTTCTCCTGGGAACATCGGTACACATGACTCTCTAGCTTTGCAGTTCATGATATATTTATTATGAACCAAATCCTAGCCTTATGCCTTAGCATGGCAATTAGTGAGAGGTCTTTAAAAACAAATTGAAAGGTGATTAAATTCAACTAGTATAAGATGTGAGCTCTGAGGATTTTTTTTTTGGAATTGGCATGGAATTCTGTCACGTGCCATTTTGATTATATTATCATCTGGTCTTATGCTGTTGATTTATTAAAACTGGATCTAAGAGATGTTATAATCTTTTGTCCTGGTAGTAGATCTTTCTGTTATGACAAAACTCCCTCTAACAGTCTCCTCGCGAAGGGCTCTGTCCTTGCTGTTACTATCCCGCTGTGTCCCTACAGTAGGGACAACTCAACTGATGGCTGTCTCACAAAGACTCACAGAACCTCCAGGGCCACTGATGGCCCACTTTCCATTCTGTCAGCCCCAGCAAAACCCTATTCTGCTTTGTCCCCTTCCCACCCACGATGGCCAGTTACTGTGGATGAGCCTTATCATAATGGGTGGCAGAAAGAAGTCCAGAGCAATTTCCTGTTGGCAGCGTGCTGATGCGCGACCGGGTAGGGCCCCTGGGCATGGGTTTTGGAATATCCTCTGACCGTTTCTTTTTTGCCCTAATGAAAAACTTCCTGGCTTCTAGTACTGCCCCTCTCTTTGGGGGCAGCTCTGATTTAACCTAAATTCAGTAGGTAACAAAAGTTTTCCCGACCCTCTCCTCCCATCCTTTTGGCTCTGCCCGCTCCCCGCTCCCCCTTTATCTCTTAGCAAAGGAAGAGGACACACACTCGG
>NW_024412426.1:10633063-10656585 GCF_014898765.1 Herpailurus yagouaroundi
GGCGGTGGGGCTGGGGACGCGGCGGGCGCGCCGGCCGAGACCGCGTTGGGCCCGGAGCGGGGCGCAGGATGCCGCGGCCGCGGACCGAAGAGAAAACTGAGAATGAAATTGCTTTGGCAAGCTAAAATGGTAAAGAGAGCTCTGCCTTCTCCCGAGGCTTCTCTGGTGGGGAATCTTCTGCCGCTTTCTCCGGGTGTGTTTTGGACTCTCTCGGAGCGGACGGGGCCATCCGATCCCCTACTTGGGAGCTGAGGCTGCCTCGCTCCGCTTTGTACGCTTTCCTCTCGGCGTGTCTTCTTTTCAACGACACCTACTTTGTCGGCAGTTGCCTCTGGTGTGTGTGGGGCAGATGTTTGTCGGGAAAGGGAAACTTTTAAGGACAGAAGACTGTTAGTCGGGGTGAACCCGGGAGCGCTCCCGCGCCCCGGCGGCTCTTTAACACCACTCGGGCTGTAGCTGGGGACGTGGAAGTCCAGGGGGTCGCGCACGCCTTTTACTTGCGGCTGCATGATGATGTGTTGCTTTTTCTGCACTTGCCAGATTCTTTTCCGGAAATAAACACTTTTTACCTCCAACCCCGCTAACTTTTTGGGTCCCAGCACAGCAAGAGGAGAAAAAGACACGGGGAGCGTTTCACTTCCAAGGGAGTCAGGGCTCCTGGCGTTTTAGACACTTGTTTGTGCCTGAGTTACAAATGTAGTATGCTCAAGTAACTGAGCCACTTATAAAAGTAGTACAGACTTTGTACCAACGAATTATTTTTCTTTTCACTTAAGTGGGGGGAGGTGTTAATCAGGATTAAATCATAGTGTCTTAAAGAAGGAGGGGGGAAAAAGACTTAAGAAAACCCCCTAAGTTGTGTGAGTGAGTGTAGGAAAAATAACTACATGGAAAAGTCCAGGATCTTGATACCACAGGAAAGGGCTGGGGTCCAAGAAAATTTCAGCATTCCTTCTATCGCAATGTGTCTTGTATTGCTCTGATTGTAATATTTATTTTGAACAGCCCGTCTTGTGCCCTGAGTGCTGGTGTAAGCAGTAAAGCAGCTGGGATAGATTGTGGTTAGCAGAGAGGAAAAAAAAAAATACTCTTTTTCTTTCTCTTTATCCCATCCCCTGGCAGAGCTCGATTCAGGACTGGGGTGAAGAGGTAGAGGAAGGAGCTGTTTACCATGTCACCCTCAAAAGAGTCCAGATTCAACAGGCTGCCAATAAAGGAGCAAGATGGCTAGGGGTGAGTAAAGCTGGAGACGCTGTGAACTTTGGAGCTGCAGAGTCTCTTGTTCTGTGAATATCATTATTATTTAGCAGAGGCAGGCTTTTTTTTTTTTTTTTTTCTTTTTTCTTTCCTTCGTCGTCTTCTTCTCTTTTGGCCTTCAAAAGGAAACCGCCAATGACCGAGTGTTTGCGCTAGGTGTTCAGGTCTGTTTTTGTACTTAATGTTTTCCAAAGCATCTTCCCTAGGTTTGTCAATAATTCAGAACCTCTTAGAAATGTTGAGGCTTTTGGCAAAGAGAGTGGGGGTGGAGTGGCAGAAAGTGACACGGAGTAACAAGGACCAGAAAGCAGCACTCTGTGCAGACAGCCATAAGCAGTTTTGCCCATATGGCACCTTTTTCTCTCCCTGTCCTCTCCCTATTTTTTTTTTATTTTATTTTTTATTTTATTTTATTTTTTTTTAATTTTTTTTTTCAACATTTTATTTATTTTTGGGACAGAGAGAGACAGAGCATGAACGGGGGAGGGGCAGAGAGAGAGGGAGACACAGAATCGGAAACAGGCTCCAGGCTCCGAGCCATCAGCCCAGGGCCTGACGCGGGGCTCGAACTCACGGAGTGAGAGATCGTGACCTGGCTGAAGTCGGATGCTCAACCGACTGCGCCACCCAGGCGCCCCTGTCCTCTCCCTATTGATGCTGAGAGCCCCTCTCCTCCTGTACCTCTACCACGTATCCAGGATGCTCAGGGCACAGACCATTCCCGATCTGCTGCCTACTGGGGGGAGGTGGTGGCAGATTTCCCACTGTTACCTCCTTTCTGCAGCCCGCGAGGAGACAAATGCACACTTAGTGTCCACGACTTCATATGTAGCGTGCACAGAGTGCTGGCTCTTTGGAGAGTCACTGCTTCCATAAACAAGAGTTTTTTCCACCAAGGTTCTAAAATCTTGGTTGAGATCATGTGAGTTATCTTTTATCACCTAATGGCTCCTTCAGCACATCCCCGTGAGAAATGGAAAGCTTGGCGACAAGGATCGCTACTCCAGCAAATACCAACATGTGGAAGAACGAAGGAATTCTTGATCTGGAGATAGAAGTAATCCTCAAGAGACAGCAGTGAGAGGTGATACAAAAAGCCTTGAGAAAGAAGATCACGGTAGGCTGGATAGAGGGGATGAAGTGTGGTCTCACCTGGCCTCAGGCCAGCTGCACTCAGCCTTCATAGGGGATGGACTTGAGAGCAATGAAGATTGGGCACTTGTATCCAATCTCTACTGGCTTTGGGTTTCACAGAATTCAGTGTTTGAGCACCAAAGGCGGGATGTGAAGGAGGACAGGAAACCAAAGTGCCCAGAGCCTCACGTCGAGACCAGAGGCAACACGTTAACTTAAAACTCCCTGAGTTTAAGGCAGAATGGCCAGCTGCCGTGATTTCCTCTGCTCCGGGCCCCCTAGTCGGCTGACACGGGCGTTCATTGCTTCGGGCGTCCCCAGCTACCTCAACTCGGGCCTTTCCTGCTTTGTACTTGGGACCGAGGTACCTCCCAGTAGGGCAGTGAACTGTTAGTCACATCTGCGGGTGTGGCCTGGAAAGGTAGGAATCTTCCGTTTGAAGACCAGAGGTCTTCACTTGTCTAACAGGCACCTTACTCGGAATATGATTTTCAAAAGCACTCGGTGCCTCCCCAGCAGACCTGATAGGGAAAGCAGAACCAGAGTTCTGGCAAGTCTTCACTTTGTTTTGGGGGGTTGTGTGCATCTTATTTACATGTGGTATTGATGTGGTGTGGCTTGTCTGGGTATTTCAAAATGTTTCACAAGTTCTAAACCAGCTACCTTTCACAGGGTCATTATGTTTCCTGATGCTGTGTTGTTCCTGTCTTTCTAAGGAGACCAATGTTACTTGGGTGACAGTTTTAGTTTTCAGCCAAACACAACAGCAACGAATGAATAAGTCAGGGGAAAATGGAGGGGTTAACTCGATAGGCCCCAGACACACAAGGTATGGTTCGCTGAGATGTTCATAGTTATGTCGTGATTCTCACTCACTTTCTGTTGCTGGACCCTGCCTCTCTTCTCTCCTCGCTCTCAGTGTGCTCAAATGTATACAGAGTTCAGAGTTGGTTCACCATGGATTTAGCAGTAGAGCTGAAATATCGAGAGGGAGACAATGTGAAAAGATTTCTTAGAGTGGATAGAAGAATCTGTCCCTTCTCCTCCATTGCAACAAAGTGTGATTTGTGGCTACCCTCCCAGACCTCAAGAGCATGTTCTTAGGAACTTTCCAACTCTGATCCCACGTGTTTCCTTGTCTTTGGTGTCCTGTTGGGAAGCTCTGTTTTTGTCCTTGGAATTCCAGACTTAATTAAATGCGACTCAACCAATTGAGCCATAGTAATTGCAAACCCTTCTTTTGAGGACTGAGTGGCTTCTCCATATTTGTTTTCCTACATTCCAGTAGCCCTTCCAAAATTCTCCAAAGCAACCAGTGTTAGGGTGAACTAGAGATGGAGGTGAGGGTATTACTGAAGTATGTCAATAATCTTATGAGGAAGGTGGTGGTGTGATACCTTCCCCCCCTGCCCCCCATAAGGAAACTAATGTCTAGAGAAGTTAAATTGATTTTTGGGTCACATAGCTAGGAAGTGGTAGAGGTTGGATTCGAACCCAGTTTGTTAATCCCTTGCTGTCAGGAGCTGCCTGGAACTTTCAGGCCATTTCCATAATAGTGGAAGAGAACATCAGCTCAGAAGACCAAAGATGCTTATGGTGTACTTATGCTTATGGTGTGCTTTTTGCTTAGATACTAGCTGTGGTGCAGGACTTGATTGATGGGACTTTCTCTTCTTTACATCCTGAATGATAATTTGAACCACAAATTGACATACTTGTTAGGAAGATATGTATCTGATTGATAAATTCTCCATTTTGGATGTATGAAGTATGGTGCACCAAAGATACGTATGAGACTATGTAGCACACGAGGGTGGGCATAGCTCTCATTATATGTCTAAAAAGATTATTCAAAAAGCCTAAAAGACTGAGCACAATTTTTGTATTTTCTAGTACTCAGATCGCAAAACACAATTAAGATTCAATTTGGAAAGGATAGCAAAAATAATTCCGCACCCTCAGATGGGAAGTATCATACAATCCAAAACATTCAGAACATTCTTTTTTGGTTTGTGTGTTAAATTTTATGTTTCATTGATCTTTTGAAGTAAAACCCTCTGCCTTTGGTTGTAAAATATACAACAGAATATGGCCCGGGCTGGGGCCATACTTCTACATGTGGCTGCAGCTTTGCCTGTTGACAGTGAAGTTATGTTGGAAAACTTTGAAAAACCAAATATTATTGAAATACTGACCCCATTTTCCCTTTACAATAACTTCTTAGCCGAGGATAACTTTTCTTAGCTAGAGCTCTCAAGGAGAAGTGGCTCCAATTATGTCATAGAATCATAAAACCTCAGGATGGGAAGGGACATTAAAAAGTCATTTCATCCAACCATTCAATTAGCTTGTAGAATGTTCAGTGATTTTTGGAAGAGCAAATGGTCAAAACTGGTTATTTTTCTTTGGTCTCAGTATTGCAGTTTTATATGGATAGTGATATGTAGAAATGACTGGAGAGAACATCAGTATTCTCTGGAAGCAGGAAATGTACCATTTTAGGACGAGTACTCAGATGGACAGAGGATAAGGATCCAACTGTCAGGGAAGGGGCTTTGGCGTCAGGAGTGCAGTCTGCTGTCTTTGCAATATGACAGATGGAGGGCACAGAAAATGCATCAAACCTAGGATAAATTCAAAGTGGGGATATTTGTTTCATAAACAGGATTGGTAGTGGTAGATCACCTCAGCAAGGTTTGTGGGGTGTGGAATGGTCAGTGGGTGGTCACATGACTTTTCTCAGTTTTATGCGTCTGTGGTTATGCGGTCCTTGTGGTGGGGCCCCAGTTCCTCCCTTCCTTATGTCCTGTATTTATCACCGTGCCTCCCACATAGGCCCTTGTTGGGTTGAGTTGAAATGCTTGGTATCTGGGAGGCTGGTTAAGATAACAATTTAAGGCAGGAGAAAGCAGAATATATTTAGAAAAAAAGGGAACCGGAAATCTGTTATAGAACCTAGTGTTTAGGATGAATTGTGGCCAGTCTGTGGGCCAATAAGGGCACAGTGGCAAGATAAGCACTTGTCACATCTGAATCGAGAAGTCATCTCTCACTTGGATCCACTGTTTGGCTTGACTCTACCTGGTGGTTTGGTGGTATTGCTATCCATGTTGCCTTCAATTAGTTCCTCAAGTTTTCAGCCAACTTCACTTATGGACAGCTTCTCTGATCTCCCACGTCTGGAGGAGATACTCCCTCTGCGTGTTCCAGAGCATCCTCTAATTCTCTGTCATGCATTCACCTCACTCTGTTGTAATGGTCTGTTTACTTGTTTGTATCTCCCACTGGACAAAAAGGTTGGCCAAGTGTGAACCGTGGCCATCTAGTTGGCAGAAACTCAACAAATGTTTGTTGAACGAATGGATCAAGCTTCGTCCCTTTTTGGGAGACTAATTTTGTCCTGACAAATATGAATGTATGGGTTGCTCCTTATTTAAAATGCAATGAGCACAAAGATGTTAGCTTATAAAGAAGAGGAGGGGCGTGTGGGAGCGAGAAAAATCAATTAGGTAATGATTACAGCTCTCTTAACATTCTTTCTGGAACAAAGCAGGACACAAACAAAGGTAGTGATTATTCATTTTAAGAAAAAAACTCACAGTAGTGAATTAACTAGACCATTCCCCAGTGCCTTTTAAAAGGAGTAGACCCCATTGTACTTGTCTCATTGCTGAATGGTGAAGAAAGAAAGGCAAGGCACAAGTTAAAAAGCATTGGCAAACGTTACAACTGTGTGTGGTTGGGAAGCTCAGGGGCAGGACTTTAGAATTTTAAGGAGATAAGCCGTAGAGGAGCCCTTGGTTTACAGTTGGTCATCCATGTTTCCATCTAGGAAAACAGGCCCGTGGGTTGCATTATTTTTGTCTAGCAGAATGTTGAATTTAGGCTTTAGAAAGTAAATTTCAAAATTTAGCAGCCATCTGTAAGTGAATCAACTCCTCTTTTTCATTCTGACCCTGGGAACATGTTTCTAAAACAATCCACTAATATGGCAGCCTACCCCAACCAAGAAAATACAGTCCATTTCAGTTGCCTGAGATAGCGCTATAACGCTGGATCCTTTCACTGCTTTGCAAATCTCTTGGGATCTGCCTCAGAGATATTTAGCATGTAATTAAAATATCCAGTTCAGTTCACCAATTCAGGGGACACTCAGCTGGTTCCAAATAATGTGTCTACCTGCGGCAAATACATAATAGTATAAATACGAGAGGGACATTGACTCCTTATACTTAAAGTATACATTCTGTTAAGTCAATATTGTAAATGTATTTTATTATTTATGTGAAATTATAAAGAGAAAGTTTCTTGAAGTTTTAAATTTAGAAAGAAATGGAGAGCAATGTGGCAAATACTGTGCTTTCCTCCTTCCGTGCTTCGCTGAAATTTGTCACTGCCCTGTCTTACTTTAGTTTCCTTTGTCCATGGCGTCTGTTCGTTTTACACCTCCCCCTTCTAAATAGTTAGAATCTCATAGTGACTGTCTTACACATTTTATGTTAAAATATGCCATAGCAAGACATTAACCTTTCTACCGTGTTACACTATGGGATACCATGATATCCTATCTCATGATGTGGAAAAAAAAATTTCTGTAAACAGAGCAAGGAAAGTATTGGTTAAATGGAGGGAAGATACCAAATGTTGCCTCATTCCATTGGAAAAGCTCAGCTAGCTCAAGTTTGGGTTGCTGATGGGTGTGGCTATCTCCAGAGTTGATTTGGAGTCTGGAGTTTTTGGCAGTTTCTGGGTCCTCTGCTAGTAAACACATTCAGTATGAACTTCCTTGCTGCTATTGTTGTACGCCTGTTTGTATGATTCTGTCATCTGTGTTTGAGTCAGCTAAACTAGCCTTCAGTAGTATTCATTTTTTCATCAAAGACCTATGTTATGTCAAACACCATGTTAAGTCTTGGGAATCCAGCCTTGTTCTAAAAGAACTTACAGGTAGTAGGGAAGACAGAAACTTAAACTGATTACAATATATTGAGGTAAGTATGATCAGTGCCATGCAAAAGATCTGTGTGTTAGGGGAACCCCAGAGGGGATCATGTAAATCAAGTGGAAGGTCGGGCGCGGGCACTCCAGGAGGGCTGCATAGAAGAGAGGACTCTTTAGTGGAGAGTTAACAACTGAGTAGGTGCTGGAGACAGGGAACACAAGGTGGAGGAAAGCACAGAGGCTGGAGGGGAGACCACTGTGTGAGGCTCAGCATGGGGAAGAGGGAAGGACGGACGCCTGGTTCTGGGAAGGTGACGGGAAAGGAGGCCAGAGAGAAAGTCTCAGCCACGTCACTGAGAGCCTGGAATGCTATGTTGTGGAGTTTGCTCAGCCCTGAATGCCGGATAGTCGTTGAAGGGCCTTAAGCAGAGTGGCAGGGCCGGATCTATATTTTAGCAAGATGATGGACAGCTGAGGGGTGAATGCTCTGGAAAGGAGCAGACTGGGGTGTGGGAGAGGGAAGAGGCTAAACTGGAGGTGAAGTGAGGAGAGGGACGAGGACCTGAATGGAAAGGTGGCAGCAGGACACACAGTGGGGTGAGGGGAGGACAGTCTAGGAAGGAGGAGGGCGGGAGTGGGGGATGGGAGGCCTGGCAGGCATGGCTCTTAGGCACCCTGGCTTCAGAGAGCTTGTCAAAAACTGGGCTTTCTGGGATCTGCATCATCTTCTGCTCATTGGGTGAAATGTCCTGCAGACTTCAAGTCGGGCTTCCTCTGTGTATGTGCTAGCAGATGCCTTCTTTCCTGTCAGAAAGGCCCTGCAGCCTAACCAGCCCCAGGTGTGCCTGCCATGTCCTGTCCAGAGACGAAATCTCAGTTAGGCTCACTGTGGACAAGGCAGCAAGCCGAGCTTGGTTCTCAGGTTCCAGAGAACTTTGAAGAGCGGGTGGTTTCTCTCTTCTCTTTCTCTCTCTCTCTCTCTCTCTCTCTCTCTCTCTCTCTCTGTAAGTCTTCTGCTTCCCTACAAACTAAACAAATTAAATCTGTAGGCCACAGAGAGAGAGAATAAACATGGAACCCACAGGCCTGTGATTATAGAGCTATATTTTAGACAACAGCAGTTAAAACTTATAATTGTCATGTTAGAGACACAAGAAATTTTATGGTTGGATGTCTTGGCCTTTTCCCTGTCCCTGTTCACTGCCTTTAACCCCTCTTTGACACGGTTTGTCCCAGTTGCTGGCATCACTGCTCTCGGAGGCTCAGTCTGGTTGCTAGTTCCACTCATGTAAAAGAAAACAATTGGTTAAGATCTAATGTTTTCCTAGTTTACCACTACCACAATTTTAACCTCTCTCTCTCTCTCTCTCTCTCTCTCTCTCTCTCTCTCTCTCACACACACACACACACACACACACACACACACGGCCTAAATTAAAATGTCATTTCGCATTTTATTTTTTAGGATCTCCTGCATCTTCGGAAGGCCTCTTTTATATAATTATTCAAAGCCTGACTTTGTCATGTCTTTGCTTGTTTTTCCCTCAATTGTGTCATTTTTGTGATTAACTTGCACCATTTAGGAACTGTCTTTGGTTTAAAAAAGAGTAAAAACGGGGGAAGGAGGGAATAAAAGGTAGGGCAAGCTTACAGCATGAGATAAAAGACGCCACCTGGGAGGAGGCTCAGTGAGTCCTGTGAAGAGAGAATCACATCATTCACCACTGGTCCTTTTGGCTTAACATTGTAGAAATACATGGGCCTTGCCACCGATGTGGCTGCAGCTTGTGTCCCTGTGGTTGGGGTTCCTCAAAGCCATCTTCTCCCTTCCGCCCTGCAGGGCGTGACCTAAGGGGCTAGGATGCTGTGTTGCCGGTGGTTCTCAATGTATTTTCATCCTCACGGACTCCTTATCCTACACTTTCTGGCATTTCATTGCTTGTGCCCACATGCGGTCCGTTCATCGGAATTCGTTTCCACACAGTTAATCTTATCCCACGTAACCTTCCCAGACATTTTCTGTCTGTTTGATCCTTTTGCCACAGAATTGAGCAATTCAGCTTTGTCCTTGATTCTGTTTCCTGCTGATTTCAATATCCATTCTCCTCTTTTATAAAAGTGAAGCTAAGGCCGAGTCTTTCCAGTTTCATAATTCTAAAGAAAACTGGAAAACCCAAAACCAGACTTTCCTGCTAAAAGTAGGATGTCTTTGCTCAGTAATATCAACGGAGGCTCTCTAGAACCTTCCTGTTCACACTCTTCCCTAGTTATGTACCCTTGTCATGCCAGTAACTTCTGTCACTGCTGGTGATGAAGCTAGAATATGTGGGCAATTTTTATCTAACAAAAGACCATTTAATGGGTTTAAGTAAAAATAATCGAAACTGGATTAGATATTGGCTTAAAATAAAATGCTTTTTTACTCGTGACATTTCCAATTAAGACTGCAGCACTTGAAATTGTTTGTTGAGCTGAGACTCCTAAATAGAAAATTCAGGAAACCGGAAGCATTTGGTTAGTTTATGAAGCACACGGAAGACATTTGCTGTTTTGTATCCACATGTTGACCCCCCCTAATGACACAACACAATGAGGATATCTATTTTAAAAATGACTTAGCCAAGTTTGTTTTGTTTTGTTTTGTTTTGACAGAGTGAGAGGGCGCAAGTGAGCGAGGGGCAGAAACAGAGAGAGAGAATCCCATGAAGGGGAGGGGTTGGGGAGAGAGAAAGAAGCAGGGCTCAACCAAAGTGGGGCTCATGTTTTTTACCCGAAGCAGCGCTCAAGCTCACCTGGTGTGGGGCTCATCTCACGAACCATGAAATCATGACCTGAACTCAAGTCAGATGCTTAACCGACTGAGTCCCCCAGGTGCCCGTGACATAACCAGGTTTTAATAAGGCCCAGAGCCATCAAGGCCCGGATGGGGAATTCGCCCATGGTTCTTTCTTCTCAGTTGGAGCCTTGGTGGGAGCTGGCACCTCCTGGTTGCTCTTCCTTTCTGCAGATATTTTCAGCAGGAGCTCTGGTTGAGGGAGGTCCCAGAGCACTGGTGAAGGGCCACTAGTCAATAATGTAAAAACTTTGTATGGTGACAGATGGTAACTATGCTTATTATGGTGAGTATTTCATAGTGTATATAATTGTCAAATCACTATGCTGTACATCTGAAACTAACATAATATTGTATGTCAAACTATACTTCAACTAAGAGAGCACACAGCTGTGCTCTGGAACCAGGCAGACCTGAATTCAGAACTTATACCTGCCACATGTGAGCTGTGTGGGCATGAGCCATGAAGTCACCAACCCTCTTTAAGTCTGACTTGCTTACCTGTTGGAAGGACACCAGCACTACCTTCCTTCCTGATGGGGTTACTGTGATTAGTGAAGGAGTTTTGTATGTAAGGTGCTTGGCGTGGCACCTAGGATACAACACGCATTCATTCACTGAGTGTGGGGCTCTTGTCAGGACCCCACCGTCAGAGCTGTCTTTAGAACCCCGCCATGAAAATTTGTAGAAGCCCGGGAGTCTTTCTTATCTGTGTCCCCTGAAGCTTAGGGTTGTATATAAACCAGATTGCTTAAGAAGTATTAGGAAGGCTTCAAGGCATGTTCCTGACATCACTCTCTCATTTTACACATCTGAGAGGAATGGCCATGGCAGTATTTAGTGATCCTTGCTTATTAAAAGTAATATCTATTGTGTTTTCTCTGTCCGGCTGCTTGTACCATGAAGGGCGATTTATTGTTTAGGCTCCAATATTTCACATTTAAAATTCCTTCAGTTTTCCTATATAGTTTTCCTATATATTGCTGTGCTTCTTTTAATGCTTTAAAAATATTTTAGTACTTAACAATTATATTTGATATTTCTGACCAAAAAATAGAAGGGTAGGAAACCACTTTTCTGCATTGGTCAGCATTATGCTAATCGTTTCTTGTTGGGCATAATTTTAGGATGTTAGCAAACTGTGCTCGCACCGTTTGGACTAAGCTCGGTAATTGCAAATAAGTCAATGCCACACATTGATTAGCTGATGCGGTCACTTGACCCCCAAACTAGGAATGAGCCAGATTGCTCCCGAGGTGGTCACGTGTCTTTTTTAAATCTTCAGTTTCCTCATCTGTGAAGTGGGGAAGATACCTGCTTTCCCTTCTGCCTATGGATATTGTGAGGATCATATGAGTTAATGTATATAAAAGTGCTTTTTAAAAAATATTAAAAAAATAAGTGTTGTTTAATGTTTACTCATTTTTTTGAGAGTGAAAGAGCAGGGGAGGGGCAGGGAGAGAGGGGGACAGAAGATCTGAAGTGGGCTCTGTGCTGACAGCAGAAAGCCCGATGTAGGGCTTGAACTCATGAACCCTGAGATCATGACCTGAGCCAAAGTCAGACACTTGACCAACTGAGCCACCCAGATGCCCCTATAAAAGTACTTTTTAATATGTAAAGTACTATGCTAATATAAGGATGGTCTCATTGTCGTCTTTAACTTAAAGTCATTTCTTTTTTTCTCTCTTTCCTCACCGCCGAAGTGTTTGATGGACGTATGGTCTGTTCCTTAGTCTTCCCTTTCTGCTCATCCCAGAGAGAATCTTCTCCATATTTTTTTCTTTCCAGTTGCTGTTACTTTGATGATATCTTCGTGTTCGGCAAGGAGTAGCATTTCCTCTGCCACTACCATTGTTACTACTGGTATATTCTATGTGCGTTGAAAATGCAGACAAGGCTTCTCTCTATAGATTGGATGTGGGAAAAAAAAATACCCGTATTCACAGGAGTCTAAGATAAATGCAGCAAATATTTTACATATGAAAACTTTCTTCTTTCTCATTCTTATTCTCTCCAAGATGATTAATTTTTTATTTTTTTAGATAATGGCTCCTGGTTTTGATTCTCCCTTTCTTTCTGGTACTTTTAATTTGGTGCAGCAAAGGGTGGTAAAGTTAATGCACCAAGGAATGGAAAATGCTTCCAGCCCTCCAGAGCTGCTGGAAAATCAAAGCTTGATTTGAGGCCAAATACTGATGTGGGACTTGAACTCATGACCTAATGCCAGAGGCAAGAATGTTACCAACCGACCCACTCTGACCCTCATAAGATGGAGGCATTTAAAATCCTTTCTTTGAGTAGTCCTATTGTTGCTTTCTGTGTTTTCTCCTCTCTTTCAGCCTTTTCCTACAGTGTTCCTGGCTTCCCTGTTAGGAATACAATTTTAGTTTTAAGATCTTTTTTTCTCACTGCCTTTCCATTTGCTTATTACAGTTGCTTCCTTCTTGCTTTCCATTTCTCCTGTGTGAGTTCCTTTTTTGTTGTTGTTCCTGCCCTTCCTGTCCTTCTTCTGGATTAAAAATAGCCTACAGGGTCTCTGGCTGCTTGCCCATGAACCTGACCTTCCTTCTATTCATATAGGGACCCCCCTGAGCATCTGAAGATCCTTTCCTCCTCTCTCAGGATACTTGAACCCCAGCATCCATTCCCTGTTGTTGGCACATATTCCCAGATGACTTACGGGCTAACTGACCCTTGTACTCAGAGCTGTAAATGAAAGTTAAATCTCTTACACAAAGATGCTGAACAAGTAACTTGTTCACGTTAAGCATTACCGATAAACACTGAATCCTCTCCGCGTCTGCTGACTCTGTTGTCCTGCTAAAGGAGGTGGGACTCTTGTGCCCTAACTCAAGGTACATGTTTAACATTCCTCTATGTGCAAAGCGGTGACTTTGTGATCAGCTGAGCCCCAGGAACCAGCTTTCATCCAACTTGCTGCTGTGGCCATCCCAGAGGGACCTGTTGCCATTTTGCTCCTTAAGAAACAGAAATATTACTTAAGGAGCTAAAGTTGATTAAAATGTTTCTTCATGAGCATTCTTTGATTAGTGTTAGAGGATTGTGATATTCTTTACGAAAATGATTTTCTATCCAATGTTGACAGTCCACAAATGAGTGTCTGCCCGAGGGATAAAGACTTGTGCAACTTCAGGTGGCTGGACCAAAACGTGCTGACGGGTAGCAGCTCTGATTTCAGCCCCAAACCTTAACCCGAACTCCTTGTTTAGCTGAGAGTTACAGCAACAGGGTTGAGGAAGGTTTAAAAGCTTTCCTTCCATCTGTCCCTCCAGCTCCCTATGTGGCTATGTCTCAAGAAAAGAACTAGCTGCCTTTTGACTTGAGAATCCAGAGTTACAGATTTCATTATCAATAGTGACGGCCATGTTTACGTGCAGCTCTGACTTCCTCCTGTCACTGCTTATGCCACCATCAGCCTGAAGTGCTTTTCTGTTCCCTGATTGACTGATGAACTCCCGCTTACCTTTCAAGTCCCAGCTCAAATATCGTCTTTACTCTTCCAGCCTTCCTGATCCCTTTTCTGGAATAATTACGCTTTCTTTCATCTGGGTCTCCTTAGTGCTTTACCAAAAGCTCTATTACAGCACTTAACACAACGTATCCTTTTATTTATATATTTTTTTCTCTTTGCCCTGTTCATTTGTGCGCTTCAGGGGTGGGGACTGTATTTAACCAGTCTTTATATTCTCATCACCTGGGACCATATCTGAGCCACACTTGGTACCCAGTAAGCATCTCATAAATTGTTTGACCTTATCTCTATTAAAAAATGTGTATCTTTATGACTTTTTTTTTTTTACCATTTGGGAATGTTGTAAATCCCATTTCTGAAACAAAAAGGAAAGTATTGAATAAGCTAGATTCAATTTCTGTTTTAAACTTCAACTAATGACACCATGAAAAGGGAAAGTGCTGCTTTTGCCTCATTTTTATTATCATCTTTTTAAGTTTATTTATTTTGAGAGACAGAGAGACAGCAAGCAGGGAAGGGGCAGAGAGGACAGAAAGGAAGAGAAGAGGAAGAGAGACAGAAGGAGACAGAGAACAAGCTCCGAGTGGGGGAGGGGCAGACAGAGAGAAGGAAAGAGAAAATCCCAAGCAGGCTCCACGCTGTTAGCACAGAGCCAGATGTGGGGCTCAATCTCATGAACCGTGAGATCATGACCTGAGCTAAAATCAAGAGTCAGATGCTTAACCGACTGAGCCACCCTGGCGCCCCTTGTTATCATTTCTTGACTACACATTTCGTGATCTTATGAAACTTGACTTAACTGTGATGGTGACTTCTACCGATGGAGGTATTTAGAGTTTGGTATACCAAACTCTGGTATGCCAGATGACTTGGTATTTAGAGTTTTAATCCATAAGTTTTGCGGTGACATATAGGTTTGAGTCATGGGTTGAAGATAGACTTTTGGGAACCCAATTCTGCTTTGAATTCCAAAGTTAGTTGACTTAGGGTTTTCACATATCTTGTGTCTTAATCTGTTGGTTCCAATTTGTTTCAAGCTTGCATTGACCCAGTGTCAAGCCAATTTGGCTGTGCTCTGTGCAACACACTTTTGTAAAAGGATCTGACAACCTCCATGCACATAAGCACTAAGGTTATGCACATGATGATGAGGTCTCACTGAGATTTTTGTGGCAGGCTTGTTGTGTAGGGCACTTTCCCAGAATGTGCTCTCCTTACCAGGATTCATTGGCAAAAGGGACTTAAAAATATGTGACACGGGGGCGTCTGGGTGGCTCAGTCGTTGAGGCGTCCGACTTCGGCTCGGGTCATGTTCTCACAGTTTGTGAGTTCGAGCCCCGAGTTGGGCTGTGTGCTGGCAGCTCAGAGCCTGGAGCCTGCTTCGGTTTCGGTGTCTCCTTCTCTCTCTGCCCCTCCCCCGCTCATGCTCTGTCTCTCAAAAATAAATAAACGTTAAAAAATATGTGACACAAATTATATGTTATTATATACACATATTATCTGTGTACTTTCCAATTTTCACAAGTAAAACTCAACTTCCTTTGTTCTCTTTTACCCTCTCCAATTTTCCTCTTCTCTGTGGTCTTGCATTCTTAACTCTTCTATTTCTTCTTCAAATGAAATGCAAAGCCTATGGTGAAAGTTTTCAGAACTGTACCTGTTGTTAGGTGTTTTCATTCAGACTGTCCCAGTGTCATTGGGTCTGGCAAGATGGAGTTTTCTGACTGCTTCTGATCCTTCTTGCCTTTTTATGGAGAGTGCTTTCTTTATCTTTTCCTTTGCCTAGGGATTCAGTGGCATATATGTTTGCTTTGGACAGAAGGAAGCACCTTTTTAAAATTAATTAATTAATTAATTAATTATTGGTTAAAGTTTATGTGTTTATTATTTGAGAGAGAGAGTACAAGCGGGGAAGATTGGCAGAAGGGGAGAGAGAAAAGTCCAAGCAGGCTCTACGCTGTTAGCATGGAGCCAGATGTGGGGCTCGATCTCATGAACCCTGAGATCATGACCTAAGTCAAACTCAAGAGTCAGACACTTAACTGACTGAGGCCACCCATGTACCCCAAAGGAAGCATCTTTTAAAGCAATTCTTAAAGTCAGTCTTAAAAAAATTTTTTTTAACGTTTATTCATTTTTGAGAGACAGAGAGAGTGTGAGAGAGGGAAGGGCAGAGAGAGAGGGAGACATGGAATCTGAAGCAGGCTCCAGGCTCTGAGCTGCCAGCCCAGTGCCCGATGCGCGGCTCAAGCCCATGAACAGTGGACACTTAACTGACTGAGCCACCCAGGTGCCCCATAAAGTTATTCTTAAAAAAGTGACACAACATTGTATGTATTTTTTTTTTAAAGAAGAGAAACAATCAATCCTATATTGCTCTAACACAGTTGTTTATACATTTGCTTTTATCCTCCTGTCTTTGTCCACATGGTTGCAGTCATGCTATTTATCAGTTTTGTAATCAGCAAGATACATTTTTCAGAACAAATTCTCTGGAAGTTACTTTCTAGTTTGAATCTTTTGTGACATCTGTTGTATTTCTGATGTCACAGTCAAAAGAATGCATGTGGACTTTGTGTTTGAAGAATATCAAGGTGATAGTCCATGTCATTGGTTAATAGGCTTCATTTCTATTCTTTTTCCTTGTGAAATCTCCTATCCTTTGTCAGGGCTCTGGAGCTTTCATGGGGAGCCTGATAGTACAGTGAGGTGAGAGCATGTGGGGAGTGGACCACACCCCTTTCTTCTGCTCAACAACGATGTGTGTTCTATCCTGGGGTGCTGAGGACCACAACTCTCCAGGGCTACACTATTCAGTGTGGTAGCCACTAGCCACACATGCCTGTTGAGCATTGGACACGTGGCTCGTGCAAATTGAAATATTCTGTACATGTAAAACCCATACCAGATTTTGAAGACTTAGTATGAAGACAATCATGTAAAATAGCTCAGTGAGTTTCCGCCAGTGATCACATGTTGAAATGGTGATATTTTGATATAATGCACTAAATAAAATATATTAAAATTAATTTCATCTGTTTCTTTTTACGTTTTTAAAATGTGGCTATTAGCAAATTTAAAATTACATGTTGTGACTGGTATTCTATTTCTGTTGGTCTGTTGTTCTAAGGCCTTGCATTTAAAAAGGCAGGATGTAGTTTGTTAGTGGGTTCTGAAATCAATTCAGTGGGTCAAAAAGTGGTATTTTAAAATTGGAACAGAACGGAAAGGAAAATATTAGAATGGCATTATTATGAAACTTTTTGTTTTAAATATGTGTGCACACTGTGTCACTTGTAAAATGTATCTTTTTGCTATAAATTATCATTAAAAAGGTTGAAAACCACTGTCTTAGGGTGGTCCAGCTTAATTTGGAGCATTACCGTGAAGCCTGGTCTGCTCTATACGAGGACGGGTTGGTCCCTGGAACACCATATAGATTTTAGGTCTGGTTGGCAGAAGCTCTTCTGGAACTCTTCAGCCAAACCAGACCCTGCATGAAAGTAAACATGAGCATTAGAGTGTTCACCCTAAAAGCAGTAGCTACTTAGGACCGTCCCAGAGGAATGAACTGAGGATAGCTGAGATTCGCCATCTGAAGTCTGGACCTGTGTGTCCAGCATTGAAGTGTTCCTTGAGCCCGGAGTGACTTTGTCTGATTAGTTTCTTCTTGGGACTTCCTCAAAATTGTCTCGTGGGTGGTGATACTTTCTAAGAAGCAGGGTGGTTTCTTAATGACTTTGGAGCCAAGCTGGGTCGGCCAAGGTTCTTTTTGACCCTTAGATCTTCCACCCACCATGTCCTGTTGAACTCAGAAGAGGCTGTACTCCAGGACCACATTGGTCCCCTTCCTTTCTGAGAGAAAACATGTCCTTACGACACACAAGATGTAGGGGCAGTTACCAGGGCTCTGCCTATGACTGGGTTATAAATAAAGGACCCTGAAAGCCACAGAGGGAGGTGGGGGGAAGGCTCCAGAAATGAAGTTTATGGGGTTGCATGGGCCTTGTATTTATTCTGAAAGTTGTAAAAATTCTTTTGGGCTGACCCATTTTTCCTTTCTTAATTAAAAAAAAAAATCTGGCAGGCAAGAGTAAGAAATGTAAAACATGTGACTAATGCTTCAGCTTTTTCTCCTGGAGCCAGAATCTTTAAAATTATACCTTAGATATGCTTGATGTTTTAAAAACAATTGCCCACAAAAGCCACCAAACATTTGTTTCTGAAACTTGTAGACTTTAGATGGCATCATTTTCAGGAAAGAGTCCAAAAGTGCAATATTTAGGAGTTACTGAACCGAAATCTTTTTTGGAGATTTTTGCCCTAGTGAATTAGATTATCGTAGAAACTGGCAGAGGGCCAGGCAGCCTTTTGCCTTTATTTTGCTTGAGTATTTCCAGTCCTGTTGCTAGTCACCCAGAAATTTTGAGGGAGTTAGACTAAATGGCCCTCAAGATGAAAAGTACTGTGATTCCAGCAATGGACCGAACTGGCAATAAGGAAGTGTGTTTACGTTGACCTCTTACCATTCTGTACTTATCACAAACCCTTCATTCCTTTGTTCATTCATTCATTATTCATTTAAATTTGAGCCCATACTACATGCCAAATATTTGCTCTTGGCCTTTGTAGGAAACTCACAGAATTTAAGAGCACTGATCACAGTGGATTTGAGGGCCTTTAAGGTCCATTTCCAGTCTCTAGTGTTATTTCCTGTGTCTCACCTTTACACGCTCCCCACTTTAACCTAACAAGGCTACTTTCCTGACCTAGAGTCTTTTTGTTCCCACTGTTCTGAGGAGAGAGTTAATGGAATGGTGTTTCGACTCTGTGAGCATGTCTGTAGCATTCCATGTTACTGGCCTGGGGTCCGAATAAGATGGAAAGTTAGTTTGGTATGATTTTTTTTCTCGTGATTCATGTTTGCTCCTGGTGATCGTTGCTTACAGACCATCTGGGATATTGGCAACAATGGTTGGCAGGCAAAGCAGTCCATTGTTTTCAGTCTACCTTAATTTCTGTCCGAAAATTGTTATGTTTTCTTGTTGCCAGTCTTTAGACACTTTTATGATTCTGTGCTTCTGTGAAGATTCCATTCATCAATATCGTGATCATCTCCTGGTTTCTTTCAGAGTCCTTTCAGGTTATTTATCTGGCTCTGGAGACACGAAATTACTTAGAGGGCTAAGTGCTTTCATATTATCACCTTCTCCATCTTGGGCTCTAGTTTCTTCTTTAACGTGCTGGTCCTACCCTTTCCAATTTGAAGATTATTTGCCTTGATAGTGAAGATAGAAGCATAAGGGGAGTGAAGTAGTTCTGTTTTCTCTGTTATCAGTTAACATAACCCATAACGCCCTCCCCCCCTCCCCCATCAGCAATGAGCCGCTCCCTTCCTCATTCTTGCTCCTAATACAGCTGAAAAAAGCTCTTTTACTTGACCTTGACATTTTCACAAGACTCAGTTCATTGGGATTGTTATCTTTCATGTAACCATGGTTTTTGATCTGTGCTACCCTAAGTATACAGCCTTAATCATGGGGCCTTATTTCTACCGCCAATAATTTGGAAGTCCTGTACAACCACCTTGATTTCTTTACTTGCTTGCTTTCTTTTATTTCATATCTGGAATATTGGTCCTAACTTTCTTGAATCCTCTTCCCTGTTAGAGAAGGTTTATACTAACTTTGAAAAAGCATTGTGTTCCTAATGCCTGGGCTAGATGTTGGACACATAGTCACTTTCTCCCAAGGTTTCTATCAATTCTGCAGCAATCACTTTTCAGTAGCTATCACAAGTGTGTCTGTTTTTACTTTCTTCTATCAGCAGAGTAGTTACAAACCTAGAGGAAAGTATCACTAGCTGTGGTGCCTGCATGCACAGTGAGGGGGTCAGGGGCGGGGGAGTCAAAGGCGGTCCTAAGAGAGCAGTCATGTCATTAGCAGAAACAGGGATTCTGGAAAGAAGAGCTTCTTTGTGGTGCTGGTGGGAAGGTGGGACATTCTTATTTCAAGTTTAGACATGGCATGCTGGGGCCGTTTTCTGATTAGAAGAGATTCGGGATCAGAGGGGTGCGTTTGGGTACCATTCACATGTAGCTGAGTGAAGCAGTGAGAATGAAGAATAGAGAACATGGAATAAGGCTGAGCGCCAAGCTTACATAATGTCACGCTCAGAAGGTAAGAAGGTGGAGAGTGGTTAGCGTAGGAGTCAGAAGAAGTGTTAGTTAGGTAAGGGGGAGAAACAGCTAGTAATTCATTATCGTAGGATACAGGGGAAGCTAGAGTTATAAGATGTTTAGAGGCTTATGTCTTCTAAAAAACAAGAGGAACACCCTCTTGCTTTTGGTTATTTCAGCTTTCCAGAGCATATGTAAAAACTGAAAGTTAATGAAAAAGTTCTTTGCGTAACTGAACTAGCTCTCACTCTTTAGGAAAGACCATCATTCTTAATACATACCATGTTAACTCCTAATCCTCTGCAAAGTTGACTATTTATATATAGTCATGATGAAGTTTTTTGTTTATAGTTGAATAGATGTAGCACATTTGGAAAGAGCGAGGCAGACACACTCATGATAATAACACTGGCAAGCCCAGTGGAAGGTTGTGTTCCCACATCACCTTTCAGTGAGGCCTTCTGTAACTATCCACTTAAATTGTACCCCCTCACCCTCCACCCCTGCCATGCACCCCTTCTTACCACTTAACAACTGCCTATTATACCCTTTCATCTGTTATTGATTGATGGCCTCTCTCCTGCACTGGAATGCAAGTTCCATGCATTGGGTGTTGGTTTTTTCCCCCACTGCTGTCTTCCGAGATTCTAGAACAGCACCTAGCAGATAGAAGACACAAGAAGACACAAGCAGATAGAAGACACACATTTATTTGTTCAATAAATGAGGGTAAGAAAGTAAAGGTGATTATATGTGCATGTGAACTTGAAAGATGTAGGTATTTGGAATCATTAAGTTTGTCCTACTATGTCAGTGTCTCTAGGGACAGATACCGTAGTCCCTTGCAACACTGGTGGCCTACTGAGCTATGAATGTAAGGTTAAATTATGCTCAGGATGTTCTGCTTCTGAAGGCAGAAAAATAACACATTTCAGAAACATTTCCATCAAATAAATAAAGATTTTTAAATAGTAGTGTTTAAAAGGTCCCTCAGCAGGAAAACAATTCCTTCTGTGTTGAACATTAAATTTCCCCATGTAGGATCACTATTAGGCGATTTAAATGTACGATTGACCCTTGAGCAACACAGAGGTTAGGGGCACTGACCACCCACACAGTGAAAAATCTGTGTGTAACTTTTGACTCTCCCAACACTTAACTACTTATAGCCTACTGTTGACTGGAGGCCTTACTGATAACATAAACAGTTGATTACACATATTTCGTATGCCATCTGAATTGTATATTATATTCTTATAATAAAGTGAGCTAGAGAAGCAATCTTATTAAGAAAATCATAACAGTACTGTACTGTATTAATAAAAAAATCCACATAGAAGTGGAAACCTGTGTTGTTCAAGGGTCAACTGTACTTTCTTAAAAATTTGATTTTCCCTTTTCCGCATTCGCACCCTGAACAACTTCCTTCCAGATCCACTGGAAGTTAACGTTCGAGGTGGTGGCTTCTTCCTTCCTAGTCCCAGAGGCCTTAGTGAGATGTTGGGGCTACAGAGGAATAAGTGGTGGCTAAGCTTCCAAATGACCAAACTAGAAACTCTCCCCACTGGTTTTGCTTCCACACTGACCGCTGCTTTATTTTGTGACATTAGTGGCCTCGTTGTGCCTCTCGTGCTTTTTTTGGCAAAATGCATCGGTATGTGCTTTGGACTGCTAGGTGCCCATCAGATCACATAAGTAGGTTTGAAAAGTGCTATTGTTTCCTCCCCGGTTAAGACATAGCTGCAGAGCATAGCTCCTCAGTCCATGTCTCACCTGGCCACCGTCCACACATTATACCCTCTTCCATAGTTGCCTTCTGGTCCTCGATGAAGCATTTTTTTTTTTTTTCTGATTCCCCTTTTGCAGTATTTATTTTGGACAGAGTAACCATGCACACGATTTCCCTGGGTCAATCTAATTTAAGTTTTTTAACCTTAACAAGCTCTGGAAGCCACTGACCGAGGAGAGCTTGTCAGTGTGAAGGGGAAGCCCACCCCCCCCCCACTTTAATTAAAATGACAAGGCAGTATGACATTGTGGTAGGTATTCACACAGCTCTGCTTGTTACATAATATAATGGTCACCCACAGCCAGATACTTAACCCATCTCACATTCAGGACCATTGTGTCCTCTTACAGAGACAGTACCTCCTTTGTTTGTGCAAATAAGCAGCTAATGATTATTAGCTTAGCTATGAAGTTAAATCACATTCCTGGAAAGGGAAATGTTGCAGCTTTTTTTTCTTTTTCTTTTCTTTTCTTTTTTTTTTTAATGGGAGAGGAGAATACATTTTTGAAAATCCAAACATACAGTTACTACTGGTGACATGAGCACTACACCTCTTTGGCAAGAGAGGTTTATATTTTGTTTGATTAGGACAGTTATATATAATCTCCCATAGTGACCACTCTCCTGGTAAAATGAAATCTAAATATTTGCCTTTCAATAGTTGTACTGACATGGAACAGCTGGGTCCTAATTTGCCTACACTGGTGTTCTTTCCCCTCCCAGTAACTCACAAGGGAATTTTGCCTTGCTTTTGAGTATAGGACCTGAGAGTCTGTGGGTCGTTCCTAGCACCTGGCATGGAGTAGGCTTCCCTATTTGCCACAAGTGGACTGAGGAGTGCATGCGGGGCCTTCAGGGAGCAGCTGGGGGCAGGGTCTTACCTAACAGAGCTGGCTGGCATTGCTCCTTCAGTGTGGCTTTGGAGTGTAGAGGTCTGGGCTTGACCCTGGCCTCTGTCAGCTACAAGTAATGTGACTGGATAAGTTACTTAGCCCCTTGAGCCTTAGTGCCCTCATCTTTAAATTGGGCTTGTTGTGGGGATCAAATGAGATTGTGTGTCTAAAAGAGCTTTGATACTGGAAAGGGCCACGCAAACCAAAGGTAACAGTCTTCACAGTCCGGATTTTTCAAGTCAGAATTGAACTTGCATGGTAACACTGATTAATGTAGGTGTTCACCTGGTCTGAACTGCTTCGGTCAGGAACAATTCAAAGTCCATGTATGCTTCTACTCTGAGTAAAACTACTATCAATCGATGACCATGGGAAAAGAATAAAATTGGTCCCTTGCTACAGGTAAGGAAGAAAGGGGGTTAGAGAGAAGAGTGGTAACACCAAAATTTTAGAAGAGGGAATTCTTGCCCAAGTAAACTAGTATTTTACTCTAATCATGGTTTATTTCATTTAATGATCATCAGAATTCCTCTACTATTGCTTCTGTGCCCCCCTTTTTTTTTCTGAGAGAGAAAGAGAGAGAGAGAGAGAGAGAGAGAGAGAGAGAGAGAGAGAGAATTTTAAGCAGGCTCTACGCCCAGCACAGAGCCTGACATGGGGCTTGATCTCACGATTGTCAGCTCATGACCTGAGCTGAAATCAAGAGTCAGACACTTAACTGACTGCACCACCTAGGCACCCCTGTTACTGTGCTTTTTAATCATTAATTTTGATTATAATAATCTGGGACTTACCACAGGTTCCCCAGTTGCAAGGGTTTGGATTTAATAGCTTGGAGGTTGGGCCCATGAATCTGCTCTTAAGAAGTACCCCAGGTGATTCTGGTGTAGGTGGAGCATGGCCCACATTTTGAGAAACTTGCCTTCGCCAGTAGTTTTCCAACTGAATCCATTTTTACTTCCCTGCAGTTCGTTTTTCTTTTTTTTTTTTTTTTTTTTTTT
>NW_024412426.1:10656685-10807115 GCF_014898765.1 Herpailurus yagouaroundi
GGGGAGGGGCAGAGAGAGAGGGAGACACAGAATCGGAAACAGGCTCCAGGCTCTGAGCCATCAGCCCAGAGCCCGACGCGGGGCTTGAACTCACGGACTGCGAGATCGTGACCTGGCTGAAGTCGGACGCTTAACCGACTGCGCCACCCAGGCGCCCCTGCAGTTCGTTTTTCATGTAGACCCATGCTCTATTTGATTATGGTATACTTACCACTTAAAACCTTTCAGTGACTTTCCACTGGTAATAAATAGGTTAAAGATCAAAATTCTTCTGGCTAAGCTTATCTCTTGCCACTCTCCTCTGGCTCACTCCCCTTTGACCACATGGACTTCTCTCTGCCCTTCTGATGTGCCCAGTTTCTTCCTGCTTCATGTCATTTGCACATGCAGTTCCCTCACTTGAAATGTTGTCTCTCACCCTCTACTTGGTGAACCCCTAGTGATTATCCTGGTCTCTGGTTTCCTCAGCGAAACTTTCCCTGATCACCAACACAAAACATGACCCTCTTCTCATGTGTTCTTTTACCATATTTTTTAGAAAGCAATGATCTTTACTTTCATTAGGTAGCTAATTGATAAATTTTGTGTTTAATATTTGTCTTTTCTGCTTGAATGGTGGCTCCGTGAGGCTATGGACCATGCCTGTGTTCATTTCTGTATCCTCAGTGTCTTATAATAGTACTATGAACATACTACAAACTCAAGTATTTTTGAAAGAATGAATGAAAATGGGGTTTGTGGTCAAGAAGCACTTCCCTAGACCTGCAGTTAAGTTTCATGACTGAGGTAGCAAGTAGGCTTTGTTATCAAGTGGAATCCGTCATCACTAGCGTTCTAGAATGAGATCTTAGAGCACTTCTTTGTGTCAGTATTAAAAATTATTATAAATAGAGACCTCCAACAATGGTCTTGGTGTTTAAGGCTTAGAGCCTGGCATGGGAGAAAGGAGAAGTTAAAAGACTTCAGATGAAATGTGTACTTACTTTACATGATGTCTTTCATGCAGGAAGCATTGGAAGCTTCTTAGTAGTACAACACCTGACAAATAAACTTTTCCCAGTGTATTTACCCTCATATCACGTAGCTGGGTGATGAGCTTGTGTGTTCATTTTCTCTGATACTCCCACTTGGAATTGTAAGAAATGAGAACAAGCGCATATTCCCACTCTCTGCTTTCAAAGCAAGTAATCGGCTCAACGGCTTTTACATCTGATGGAACAATGAAGGCAATGTCAGTCTCAGAGAATGATGAGAGATCCTTGTTACATGTAGTTTGATTCAGCATCTCAATCTTGATGAGAAAGGAAGGAATTCTGGAGAAAAAAACCATGACTTCAGTAATTTTTTAATTTTTTTTAAGTTTATTTTGAGAGAGAGAGAGAGAGAGAGAGATAGGGGGAGGGACAGAGAGAGGGGTAAGAAGAAAGAATTCCAAGCAGGCTCTGCACGGTCAGCACAGAGCCTGATGTGGCACTCAAACTTATGACCATGAGATCATGACCTGAGCGGAAACCAAGAGTCAGATGCTTAACTGACTGAGCCACCCAGGCACACTGACTTCAGTAATTTTTAAAATCATGATGATCAAGTATGGAATTAATTGGGATTCACAAAAAAGGTCAGAAATATCATTTTGATAAATTCAGTTCTTACCTGCTATGACGAGAGCTTTGTTTACCTAAGATTTTTAGTTCAGAGGATAGAGTTTTATATTTTTCAGTACATCTAAGGAGTTGCCTAAGCCTTTAATTCAGATTTCTAAATAATTTGCAATTTAATTACATTAATTTGCTTTTCACTCATTCCTACAGACATGTACTATTATTCATTGTTAGACCGAATTCTGTACCCCAGGGATATATTAGTGGACAAGACAGATAAGGGCTCTGCTGTTGTAGAGTTGATAGGCAGCAAACACATAAACAAGTCAGTGCTGTTAAGAAATGAACCTAGATCACGTGATCTGGCCTGGCAGAGGAAGATTGGTAGTGTGACACCAGGGGATGGTCCCGGGATGGGGGTGAGGCGTTAGCTGAGGAGATGCTCCTGATCAGAGGAAGTGAATGAGGGGAAGGATCCCATGAGAAAGGCAGGCAGAAGGAGCAAATGCAAAGACCATTAAGTGTGAATGAATGTACCTATGTTTTGAGACCTGAAATACCTTGTGGCTGGGCTTAGAGAGGGAAGGAGATGGTTTTGGTGGTGAGGTCAAGGAGGTAGGCAGAAGGAACCTCGTGGGCCCTGGTGGAAAAGGGCATGTTACTCCAAGTGTTATGGGAAGCCACTGAGAGGTTTTTTTTTTTTTTTTAATATAATTTATTGTCAAATTGGTTTCCATACAACACCCATTGCTCATCCCAACAGGTGCCCTCCTCAATGCCCATCATCCACTTTCCCCTCTCCCCCACCCCCCACCAACCCTCAGTTCTCAATATTTAAGAGTCTCTTATGGTTTGCCTCCCTCCCTCTCTGTAATGTTTTTTTCCCCCTTCCCCTCCCCCATGGTCTTCTATTAAGTTTCTCAGGATCCACATATGAGTGAAAACATATGGTATCTGTCTTTCTCTGCCTGACTGATTTCACTTAGCATAATACCCTCCAGTTCCATCCACGTTGCTACAAATGGCCAGATTTCATTCTTTCTCATTGCAAAGTAGTATTCCATTGTATATATAAACACATCTTCTTTATCCATTCGTCAGTTGGTGGACATTTAGGCTCTTGCCATGATTTGGGTATTGTTGAAAGTGCTGCTATAAACATTGGGGTGCAAGTGCCCCTATACATCAGCCCTCCTGTAACCTTTGGGTAAATTCCTAGCAGTGCTATTACTGGGTCATAGGGTGGATCTATTTTTAATTTTTTGAGAAACCTCCACACTGTTTTCCAGAGCAGCTACACCAGTTTGCATTCCCACCAGCAGTGCAAGAGGGTTCCCGTTTCTCCACATCCTCGCCAGCGTCTGTAGTCTCCTGATTTGTTCATTTTAGCCACTGAGAGGTTTTAAGAGCAGGGGAGTGACATGATCTGATTTGTTTTCAGAAGGTCACCATGGGTGCCGTAAGAACAATTTAAAAAGGCTTTTGCTTTAGCAGTCCAGCTAAGAGGTGATGGTCAAACATTACATGCTTTTATAATATACATACAGACTTTTCTTGTTTATATGTACAGACTGTTTTATTTGACTGCATTTGGAATAATCAAGTAAAGCTTGTGTAGGGAACATAATGTTAGATTTGTTACATAAAAAAACTCATTTCTATCTTAAAAACATTTAATACTCCTGAAGTGCTTACTGATGTGGTCATAGGCTAATTTCTGGAGATATAAATATAAATATGACTAGTCTTTGACCTTAAAGATTTCACAGTCTACTGGAGGATGCCTGTAAGTAAACAGATGCTGACAACATACTATAGAAAATGTGTGGCTATTACAACTAAAATGGCCACAGGTGTTTCTGTCTATATCTCTCGGTGGACATATGCAATCATTTCTGTTGGGAACGTACCTAGGAATGGAATTGCTGAATCATAGGACAGGCATGTTTAGCTATAGTGAATACTTGGACTTTATCCTAAAAGTAGAATTTGTGCTTTCGAAAGAACATTTTGGCAAAACTGGAGGCAAGAGAGCGTGGTTCAGTGCCTGTTGCACCTACACAGTTAAGAAGTGAGATCTGAATTAAGGCAGGACCGTGAGGAAGTAGCATAGAATAGGGAGCTATTTAGGAAATGGGACAGGTTGGATGTTGGAGTTGAGGGGAAGACACGGTGAAGCAGGGGGGTGGAGGGGTTGATTTGCAGTATTAACTAAGTCAGAGGCCAGAGAAGGGGTGAGATTTTAGAGGAATTAAACAGATTTCTTTTTGTACATATTGAGTTAGAGTTCCTTATGGATGATCCAGAAGAAGACAAGTTAGAAAAATAGCAAGAACTCAAGTTGGAGTTGGAAGTAAATGTATTTGTGTTAGGGGAAACTGTGGGGATGCATGTGTGGGATGGCTAGAAAGAGGACATAGACTAAGAAGAGGTGCAATGTTAGAAATGTTTCCATATTGTTGGTAAGTGAAGGACAACGGACCAGTGATCAGCCAGTAGTATCAAATGAGAGCCTCGAGGGAGATAAGATAAGAATTCTGGTGAGGTGTGACTCTGGGTCCAGACTACCTAGAATTGAGTCCTGGCTTTGGCCACTGTTTAGCTGTTTGCCCTGAGCCAAGTCACTTAGCCTTTCTCAGCCGCAATTTTCTGTAAAATAGCTGTAAAATGGGGATAATAAATTTATCTGCTTTGTGAGGTTATTATGGGATACATAAAAGTGCATAGAGTTATTGGTTGTGGTTGTTGAAAAGTGATGTTTGTAAACCAAAGGGGCAGAGAGTTCCAAGAGGGAATCAGTGGTGCGAGTTCTATAGGGATACCTCAGGAGGTGAGTGCCGAAGTGGTTCCGTAGGATTGACAGCCAGGCAGAAGAGTACTGAGGGCAGAAGTGAAATCTATAGGCTAGTCTTAATACCTTTCCTTCTTATAGGAAAGCCCACTGAGTTTTGTAATACAAACACATCAGAAAGATCCCATGGTTTTCTTGAAAGCATCTCAGGTCATTGACATGAGTGTTCATAGCTTGGTTTATTGTATAGTTCTTTTATCTCAAGCAGTTCAAAGTGTATCCCACATTTTTCTGAATCATCCTCTTAACGTCTAGGTAAGTTAAGGAAGGTAAAGGTGACATTCTTCCCAATTTACAGATGAGGACACTGAGACTAAGAGAAGTCACATGGCTTTGCCTAAGCTTATATTAATCAGCTTCTCCTTTATCCCATCAATAAAATTTACTCATCCCTGGGTTAGCATTGTCAAGCACGATATTTTTCCCAGGGTAACCAAGGGATCTTCTGCATTTAGAATCACTTGGGATGCTGGCTAAAATGCAGATCCTTTGTCTTTATTCTGGGCTTACTGATCAGAACCTCTGGGACATGGGCTCACGAATCAGTGATTTTGCCAGCACTCCAGGTGATTCTTTTGAAACTGTTTAGTGTGTTCAAGGAAACAGAGCAATAAATCCCCGAGTGTACATTGTTTAGTGACATTTTTCACACACATGAAATCTTTAAGTATTTTACATTCAGAAACACTAACTACTATAACTAAAACTTTAGAACCTTTTCCCAACCTGTTGTCTGATTTGTTACCTTTGTGAAATTGAGTAGTATCTTTGGGCCTGAAAGTAAAACTGATTTGACCTATGCATTGGTGTAAACGAACTGGACAATTTATTGGTGTGTTACTGTAGCATTGCTGGGGGTGTCACAGAGAAGCTATGGCCAAGGACTCTATATATTACCTCAGTTTGGTCAATGGGTCCATCTGTGATTACTGTTTTAGTAAATGAAAGCCCATGTGTGTGTGTATGTGTGTGTGTATTATTGATTATAAAGAGTGGCTTTCTCTATATTCTGGGCTTCTGTTTGCATGTGATAATCAGCCATGTCTCTGTCTGGTATTTCTAGTGGGGCAGCATAAAACTCTCAGGATCTGGTAACTTGACAACTCTGATGCCAGGGAATGGACTCCATCAGAGCAAGCCCATAGCCAGTGAGTGATGGCTCAAAAACCACTTTTTTCCCCTTTGGTTGCGGAGGAGGTGGAGTTTTCTCTGTGAGTTGGCATCTTGTCTGTCTGGTTCTCTGTTTTTATCTAGGGCTGCCAGCAGCTACATAGTAGGGACTCAGCAAATACTTGTTGAATGAATGAATCCTCTCAAGTTTATTTAGGAACTATGAAACACAACCAAGTTAAAAAGAATTATTCTAGCCTACTGCTAGATAAATAGAAGGCACTGACAAGTACTTGATGATTAATCGAATGGGAACTAGAAACATAATCTAGTTCTGTGGGATTTTCCCTCCTTCTCTTGACTCTTGGGGTTGCAAGAGGTTTTTTTCCCCCACCGGTTCTGAAATTCTCACTCTGAGGCCCCTATTATTTACCTGGCATTATCTCATAAAAAATACACACTAGTCTTAAGTTCTGTACATCTCTTTGCTTCCAAGCCATTAAGTGAAAAATTTCGCATTTATATTTTATAATCTCCACTGTTAGGTTTTTGAAGAATACAGTCCCTTATTTCCTTCATAGATTCCCTTAGCACCTCACTTAGGTTCTTTGCACGATGGAAGTGCTTTTAATACTGTTTCTACTGACTTGATTTCAAGAGTGGGTCATGAGCGATGGGAATGATGAGCATATTATTAAGAAGACAAATATTTTCTTTGCAACTGACACGCCTGTCTTTTTACATATATTTTTGACACGTTAAATCTATCGAACAAAATGGTTACTCTTTCAGTTTCTGTTCGTTTGGAGAAATTGGATCAGTGTTCTTGCCAGCTATCAGTGCTTTCTATGCTCTGCCTTCTTTATTTTTATTGAGTGTCAGCATTTACAAACCTGCCACTTTGGCTGTATCCCACAGTCAATCATATTGCCATTCTACTTGCATTTTCCTTTCTCTCTAAAGATAGAAGGAAATGATCTCTTGACTAGAGAGATTTATAAACCTAGCAGGTAGGCAAATTAATTAATAATCTGGAAATCAGAGGAGAACGTCAGTGTTCCCCGTGGGTTCTTAGGCTGTCTTATCCAGCAGCTTCTCATACAGGTTACTGACATTGTTTTCCTGGCTCCTTTTGAGCCCTTGGGGGAAGTCATTTGTCCTTCTTAGGCTCAATTTACTCATTTAAGAAACTGTAATAATGAGGGGAATTTTTGTTTTCCTCCAGAGAGGGTGTTTAGCACTAAACCAACGTTTTCCCCCATAGTGCTTGTTAAAGGTTTCAGTCCGTGTCAGGAGGTAAGAGGCATAATACCATAGAGCATTTGATGCAGTCAGTCCTAACTTTTGGTGAAAGTTACTGGGGTAGGGGAAAAAATCGAAAAGAGGATTTTAGTATAACACACAGTATCTTCGTTTCTTTTATCTGTAGGATCCTGAATAGTTCTTGCAACTGTGCAACATGCCTTCAGATCTGTTATCTAATTTTGTCTCTTTCTTACAACAATCCTATGAAGTATGGAGATTCTGGGCTATTGAATTGTAATAGTCTTGGGTATACAAATCGGGGTTTGAATACCCACTATTGTGGTGCTTTGTGTTTTAACACAACACACTGTAATAGAAAGACAGGGCTGGTTTTATATCCTGACTCTCTCACATTAGGCTAATGGGCTGGGTAACTTTGGGCCAAATCCCTCACTTCTCCAAACCTCATGTTCCTACAGTAAAGTGAGAATAATTTGTACCAGAAGATTTTTGTAAAGATTGAGCATCTGCCCCATAAGTGCTCAATAAATACCTATTAACCCTCTCTTCTCTTCCTTTTCATTTAGGGCATGAGGATGGTTTTCTTAGAATTGATTTACAGATTATGAAGAGTAAAATCTACTGAGAAAAAAAAAGCCATTTTATTTCAGTATATCTTTCGGAGAGATGTACTCAAGATAAACTAAATTGTTCTTCATACCTCACCCTAGATTGGATCACCTGATAGTAGGCTTAAAAGATACCTGCTTGCTCTGTAGATAGCCATTTCTACAAGCCCATGACCTAGGAATATTACTTGTGTCAAACGCAGCACTGAGGACTAGAGTATTTGCCAGAGGCTCTATGTTCCAGAGCTTTGCGGGAACTGTAAAGTTAAATTTTACATTTGAATTTATAAGTCCACATAGACTTTAAAGATTTAGTTTTGGAGGGGAAAAGAAGCATGTTAGACAGTCATTACTTGAATTCTCAAATCCAGGGGAATAATGATTTACTGGCATTTTGATAATGGGGCTTTGATTTTTATGCTGTATCATTATAAAGGGGGCAATAATAAATAGTAGGAGCAAAATGTTTACTTGGCTTAAAACTGAACTAATCCCATAAGAAGGTGGGGGAGGGTCAGAGATTCCTTAATGTGGTATGGAGAAGAAGAATCAAACTAAGTTTGGAAACTCAGGCAATTGGCACCCCCTGCCATCCACCCCCTCCCCAGGCCCCAAGGATTGGTGAAGGCACCCTTTAAATGTCAGAAGGAGATAAAGCCCCATGGAACTGTCTGTGGGATTTATGGTGGGCTGGGAAAGCTTCTGGGCTGTGGGGAAGCTTTTCCATTCATAGCAGGCTTCATTCATAGACAATATTAGGTCATGTGGAAGCTCATACCCTCTACTGACCTTTTCAGACAGAGGTTGGCTGGGCTGCTCAAAAACAGAATGAATTCCAGAATGCCAGAGCACCTGTCAACCTGTGACCTCAGGATGTGAAAACCTTGGGCGTTTGGGGCTCTGAACAAGAGGCAAAGGAGGAAGTTATAAATTTTGCAAGTTTATTCTGGATACTAAACTCTGTGTGATGATTTGTTATTTGGTAAATACAGCAGACACTTTTTTAGTTCAGACTTCTCTCGCCTTCTGCAGCTCTAAGTCCCTGAACTTCTCAAAATAACATGTGATTTCTGTATTTCATAGAGTAGATGACCAAGACATCGAGGCTTGAATTTATTGTCCTAGGCTCATAGTGGCTTAGTCTCAGAAATGGGGCTGGAGCCCAGGTTAATTCATAACATCTCAGTCATCAGCATTCTGTTTCAGGCAGAAAAATAGCACATATAAGTGAAAGTATTTTATTTGGATAAAATAAATGTAGCAAACTCCCTGACATCCACCCAATTTTTGGATCTGCCTCCATAAAGACTTTGGAATCTTTTAAAGAGGACTAGAATGTCAGAAATCGGGATCTGTGTCAGGGAAGGTGGAGTCTGTTATGGGTTAACATTGGACCAAGCAGATTCACAGCCAGGAGGACTACTCTCTTTAGGAGATGGAAAACACAACTTCCTGTTTCCCCCAGGAGAGTTCCTGGACTCTGAAGGGGTGATCTAAGGAACCCTGCTGGGACAGGATGGTGGAGGAGCTGGGATTTCGGTGTGATAAAACAACAGCCTTTGTTATTACAGTTCTCTTAGCATTTTCCTGAGGATGAAGGGTACTCGTCATAGAAACCTGACCACATTCGAACATGCAGCTTCAAGTCAAGTCAGCTCTTGGGGATCTTACCAGAGGTGTTTAGAACATGTTTGTTTGTCAAGCACATGCTTCTCTACCTCTTCTCTTTTCACATGTCTACCTTTTCCTTAGTTCAGAGGCAGAATTTCTATCTCCTTTGAGACCAGAGGTCACAATGACAGCACAAATGCCTTAACTGGATGGGAACACAGAAAGAGAAAAATGTTCAACGAGAATGAAGGTGTCTCCTGAATTTGCCGTTGACATAATCTGAGAGGGACTCCTGGGCAGCGGTGTGCTGAATAAATCAGCTCTCCAGAACAAGAGCCCTAATTTGTGTGCAACTAGTCCGTTTCTATGGTGTAAGTATTTCCACCATGACTGGACTCACAATACCAACGTGGTGTCATTGGACGGAGGATTGAGGAGGAGTGCGCACAATTGGCTCTTGCAAGTCGAACATGCTGGTTCTGGCCGGCGCTCACTGGACCTTGTATGTTTGCATCATTAGGTGAAAGGTTATGTTGGCATGTGTATAAACCTGACAGCGGAGGTTTCTTCTGAGTTCTCACCCCAGAGGTGCTACCAGAGACCGGGTGGCGTGCCAGTTTGTCACTGGGCAGATGCTTCTTCTAGTGCTTTGGCTCCTTTGCTCCTGGGACCTTCTTAATTTTGGTACTCTTCTGGATGCCATTCTCAGCCCTCTGTTCTTCCTGTTCCACGCAGTCTGCCTGGGAGAGGAAAGCCACTTTACTTGATGTAATGTCTACGTCCTTCCATCTTAGGTTCCTCTCCCAGCTTTTAGATTTGAAACTGCCTGTTGGACTGTAATATTGGAAAATCCCAAAGACACTTCAACTTCTACATTTCTCTCTCTCTCTCTTTTTTTTTTTTAAGTTTATTTCTTTATTTTGACAGAGGAAGGGGCAGAGAGAGAGGGAGAGAGTGAATGAGTGAATCCCAAGAAGGCTCTGCATCGTCAGCATGGGGCTCAATCTCACCACCGTGAGATCATGACCTGAGCCGAACTCAAGACTCAGACACGTTCAACCAACTGAGCCACCCAGGCACCCCTCAAGTTCTACATTTGTAAATTGGAATTCCGTACCTCTGCCCCACGAAAATCTGACTTCGCTTCCTCAACTTTCTTTCATATAGGTGGCATGATTATCGTTCCAGTCATTCACACTAAAACTCACGTAAATGTTCCAGATTCTTTTTCAGATCTTCATCCTCTGCATCCAGCTCTTCGCCAAGTCTTGACAATTCCTGAGTATTCCCTAAATATGCCCCTCCACCCAGCACTTTCTCTATTCTTATCGTTGTTACACAAGTTAAGGCCCTTACCATTGCTCATCTGGAGTATTAACAACTTTCTCACTGATTTTCTCAACTTTAAACTTCCCATCACATGTTTCCTCCACACTGTGATTTCTCGGACCATGCTTAAAACTGTAGGAAATGGACTCTAAGCTTTTTAGGATTTGACCTGAGTCCTCCGTGATCAGGTAGCTCCCTGCTGACTCTCTGGCCAACCTGTCCATTCCTTTTGCCATGTTGCTCCTGTAGCCATGTTCCCTCCCATCACACCTCTTTTTTTTTTTTTTTAATTTTTTAATGTTTATTTCTTTTTGAGAGAGAGAGGGGGGCAGAGAGAGGGGAGGAGCAGAGAGAGAGGGAGACACAGAATCGGAAGCAGGCTCTAGGCTCTGAGCTGCCAGCACGGAGCTCGATGCAGGGCTCGAACCCACGAGCCATGAGATCATGACCTGAGTCGAAGTTGGATACTTAACTGACTGAGCCACCCAGGTGCCCTGTCACACCTCTTTTCTTTTCTTTTTAAAAATTTTTATGTTTATTTATTTTTGAGAGAGAGAGTGTGCACGGGGGAGGAGCAGAGAGAGAGGGAGTCACAGAATCTGAAGCAGGCTCCAGGCTCTGAACTGTCAGCACAGAGCCCGACGAGGGACTCGAACTCATGAGCCATGAGATCACGACTGAGCCAAAGTTGGACGCTCAGCCGACTGAGCCACCCAGACGCCCACACCTCTTTTCTTAATGTCTTTGTGCTGGTGTCTCTGTCTGCTGTGTCCTCCCCACCGTTGTTAACTCATAACTTAAAACCCGGTGTCGGAATCCCCTATTTAGGATGCCTTTTTTGATGCCATCTCTATGTTGGGTCCCTCCTGGTTCTTCCATGGTATCTGCCTATCTGTCTCTCCTTTTTTGTTTTGGGGGTTGTTGTTTTTTTTTCCCTCATTTCGCATCATAATGGTTTCTTTGTGTCTGTTTGCTCCACTAGACCCAGTAACCTGGGTGTCAGAACCGCATACTATTTACCTTTATGTCTCTACTATCTTATACGGTGCCTGACACACAGTACTGTTAGTTAATGTGTGGCCAAATAAATAAAAGAGAGATCCATGCTATACTCTTTGTATGCATTTAACATCGTGCTGCCAAATAAAGATAAAAATACAGTGTGCCAGGTTAAGTTTGAAATTCACATAAACAACAAATAATGTTTCAGTATGAATAGGTCCTAAATATTACACGGGACATACTTATGCCCCCCAAGTTATTTTGTTATTCATTATTTACCTGAAATTAAAATCTAAGCATCCTGGCAAACTTAACCTAGAAAAAAATTGAGTTCATACCTGAAAGTTCACACAATGCAGAAGCTCACACTCAACTTGACATCACCTGCCCAGAAGCTCACACTGAAGTTGACATCACTTGCCCTAGGGTTTTGTACACGGTGCTTTGCATCTCTCCATGCCTTATGTGTAAAGAGCTCACAATACTCAGATGCACTGGCGTTGCCATACAGTCTGCCATGTGCCATAACATACACACATGCGTTTGTTTCCTCTGCGTGGTAAGAACATTTCATCTATACGTATCCGGGCAATAATACAGACAGACACAGAGCTTTTTCGTGCATCCCGTCATGGTCTTTCCTGACCTATGGTGGTTTCTTGTTGCTGGATGGTGGGTTTTTTGAAACCAGGAGTATAGCACACCTTCCAAAGGCTACAAAATCTTAGATGTGGGTTTTAGATTTTGTCAGAGAGTTATGGCTAGAAAACTACTCACTGTTTACATTTCTGCTCAGGCCAGGATGCCTGAGAGCTGACGTTCTGAAGGTTGAGCATGGCTTGGACAAAGACGTCATACTGTCTCTAGTCTAATGACCTTGTGGACGTAGCATGTCCCCTGTTAAAGTATCAGATGACTGATGTATTATTTTGATGGAAGGAAATTTTTTTTTTCAAGTTAGAAACACTGAAGCTGTTAACAGTTTATGTTTTGGAAGGCAAAAGAGTGTATTTCTCCGTGACTGGCAACAGAATTGAAATATGGCACATTTCATCTCTCATCCCTCATGCCAGAATTAATAATTATGGAAATTCCTCAGCTAGGACAGTTGGGCAGAGTTGTAGATATTTACCCCATAGGAGTCAGGCATGTTCTCTCAGGAAAAGCTGACTTTTAATGGCAGAGAGATTGCCCCTCCACCCCACTCCAAAATCCTGAAACATTTTTGTGGCCTCGGTATCATGATCTTGTCAGTAAGACGATGGTCTCTGATTAAATCCAGATTGAGCTGTTTCCTGTTAGCGTGCTAACCCAGAGGGCAGGCTCAGCCCTCCGTGTATTGCTCTCTGAGTCTGGGTTATTAAACACTTGTCTGCCAAGGCTCGGTCCCTGCCTCCCTCACTTTTCTTTTAAACTAGGATTCAAAGGTATTGAGATATTACACACAGAAGAGATCCTAAACTCTTAAAAGGGTCCTATGGCTGTCGAGTATTTTGCTGCATAAAAATTTGCTAAACTAAAATTTAGCAAATTTTCCTCTAGTCTGACCATAAGGCAGAGTTATGTTTTCTGTTTCACTTTTATATAATTTTATTTCAAAATAATTCCAGTAACAAGCAGATCATTTCCAAATTTTTGTGTCACAAAGAAACGCTCCACTTGAGTGTTGGTAAATTAGAACTCGTCTTCAAAATCTTCCCTCTGTTCTAGCAAGTTGATATTAGGGTGCTTAGCAAATGTGCAGAAAATGGCATTAAGCAAGTGTTCTGACACCTTAACATGCCTTGTTAATTTTTTTGTGAGAATGATTCTAGGCACTGGAGCAATTCCTGTGCTTCATTTTATATTGTCACTCATGCTCACTCATTGCACTTAGTGAATAATATTTTTCTTTTTTTTTTAAATGTTTATTTATTTTTGAAAGATAGAGAGCAAGCGAGTGGGGGAGGGTGGACACAGAATCCAAAGCAGGCTCCAGCTCTGAGCTGTCAGCAGAGAGCTCAACGCAGGGCTCGAACTCACAAACCACAGGATCATGACCTGAGCTGAAGTCGGATGCTTAACTGACTGAGCCACCGAGGTGCCCCAATAATTTTTAAAATCTAAATAAGTCAAAGTATTTTATTAGCTATTCTCTTAGCTCAAACATGGTTCTTCCTAATGTACAGATGCAAACACTGAGGGACAAAAACCGTTATTGGGGAGGTATGGGGATCAGGCAAGCATACTGAGAGTTTTTTCCAGAGGAAAAGGAGGACCAAAAGGAAGCGACTGGGTTAATGAGTAACAGGATTCCATTCCCAAGGGAGAGCCTTGGCTTCCTGCCAACTCTGCTTTCTGGCAGGAAAGGGGACCCACTTCATCAGGCCCTTTGACAAACATTTTTCTCTGTGTGTGAAATTTTGGCTACATCGGTGCTCAGGGAAAAATCAGTTCTTTTAAATAGCTTTTACTTTCCATAAGAAAATATGTAAAGTGGAATTTGCATTGTGAGTAAGAGGAGAATCCTCAAATTACAAAATTGTTTGGTAAGGGAACATTGTCACAAGGTGAGGAAGCTTGATTTAGAACTAGAGCTTGAATATCCCTGGAGAATGAGAAGCCATTCCTTTCATTATTGTTAACGTTTGACACTGAAGCATATTTTTTTAAGCTGCTTTTTAATATTACCAGGCTGGTCATTTGTTTGGGACCAGATCTTTTGAGTAAAACATAGAAAAAACATCCCTACATTTTGGTATTAAGAAAGACGTCAAAGGGATATATAGATGTTTGAAGATAAAAATTAACATTGTATTTTATAATGTCTTTTTTTTTTTTTTAGTGAAAAGTGGCAAAAGTGAATTATGGTTTAAACACATCGCAGTGACTTACTAAGCTAACATTTTCCAAAGTATGTTCATCCTGATGATCTGCAAGATGCTGGCAGAGTAAAGGGACTCCATTTGGAAGGATCATGTATCATGATTGTGTATCCCTCTCTTAGAGTTTCATAACATGTTAGCATATTGAAGACTTTAAGAAATTCTGTAGTAAAGAAATGTATTTGACCTTGTTTTGCTCTGTAGTTCCCAAACTTGACCACAGGACCTTTTGTTTCAGAACTAGTGTTTTACCAGCACCCACGTAGGGCAGCACTACAGCACTGTACTAACTGGTAAAACAAGTAATTAGACTTTGAAACCATATATCCTTTTCATTTATTGTTTCAGCTTAAAGTGAACAAACACTCCCGGGAGGATAGGTGGATACTATTAGGCCTATTTTAAAACTACATATACAGTGATAAAGAACAGTTATCAGGCCGTGATTGGAGTCATCGGGCAGAAGAGGTCTGCAGAAACATTTGGTATTTTGCCCAAACCAGATCCCTCCCTTAGTAAAGTGAAAGTATCCTTCGAGAATGAAATAAAGAAATAAAGTCATGCACTGTGGAAGCCTGAGTCTTAATGTTAAGTCCTGTTAGCAGTTAGACATAATGACATTAAGCTATTCTAACCCTTTTCTAAAAGCGATCGCCACCATTTTGGTCTTACTGGAAGCAATCTTGCCAGCTAATTTCCTTCCAGTGGTTTAACATCTGGCAGGCCAGGTGAAGAGAAAGCAAACATGCTACTTAGCACCGTGTCGTCATTTAGAGATTCAGTTCCCTCTTCTTTGCTCCTCTTCCTCAATTTTTGCATGTCTGGTTATTTCAATTTAAGAAAAGCTGACATACAACAATTCAAACTTACAGTTCACAAAACCTGCCTGGCTATTGTTTACATCACTGACAATGATTATTTGCTTTAGAAAAGGATCCTCTCAGTAGGTCATCTTCATGCTTATGAAGGACAAGTTAAGCTGAAAATTGCATCTTTGTATCATATGTTACGTGCAGATTTATTATAGGATGTAAGGCACACCCCTGTTTTTCTTCATACTCAGTGTTCAGGCTTTACATATCTTTATCAATAGTCAGTTCTTATGTTTTGTGCAGTTGTACCTGCCAATATTATTTGCAATTTCATTCTCATGTGATGGCTACTTCTCATGAGCACATGTCTTTTCTTGTTCGTTTGCAAGTCTCCAGAAATCAGAGATCATACACCCATCCACCCTTCCCATTACTCCCCAGGGGTTAGCCCAGGGCTGCTTGGTATAAGCTACTTCTTGGTCAGTTACGTTGATTGCTCATGATACTCAATCAGGAAGGATATTGCTTCTTGTGGACTGAAGAACACCGGATCATGGTCACATCTCCGTAGATATCCGAATATACTCCTGATTTTTCAGCCTAGTGATATGATGTCAACCGGCTCATACAAATCCTAAAAATTTAACAATCAGCTCTCCAAAGCCAGTAGGAGTCTGCTCCACCACTGTAGGAGCTGTCTTTAAGAATGAGTTTGACAACTTACCATGGAACAGTACAAAGGGGATGATTGATAACTTTTGCTAAACTTGATCCTGGGGTCATGGAAAACATTCTTGATAAAATAGGCCAGCAACCTAATTCTTTATAGGGGATTAAGTAGAGGCAGGTGTAAGCACTATGAAATAAAGCAGCATGAATATCATCACCACCTCCTCACTCTACTACACCCATGGGTGAGAGGATTGTTTTACGTGGCTTGAGGGGAATTAAGAGCACGGAAACACGATAGTCTATGCTTCCACTGGTCCACTGATTGTGGTTTTCCTTTAGGGAGCATTTCGCCTGATCATAATCATGAATTTCTTATACAGGTTGAAGGGGACCAGCTGCCTCCAGGACACACAGTCAGTCAATATGAGACCTGTAAGATCAGGACCATAAAAGCTGGCACCTTGGAGAAGCTTGTGGAGAACCTGCTGACGGCGTTTGGGGACAATGACTTTACCTATATCAGCATCTTTCTGTCAACATACAGAGGCTTTGCCTCCACCAAAGAGGTGCTGGAGCTGCTGCTGGACAGGTAAGAATCCAAAGGAGTTTGAGAGATGACAGAAACGCGAGAAAGGACTTGTGCAGGGTGAAGACCTGAGTTTCAGACTCACCTGCACTTGGTATGCTGAGAGGGATGTGTGAGAAAGGACCCACTGGAAGGAACAAACTTTGGAACAGGTGGCACAAAGACTTTTCAAGAGCCACGTTATGGTTTATTTCTGGTAGATATACCTTAGAAGAATCTAGAAAACTCTATGAAATCTTTGGGAGTACCTGCCATAAATGTATACTCCGTTGTGTATAGATTGCAGTTACTGTTTGCCCCCCTAAAATTTTCTCCATATTTTAATAGTTCTATATTATTCTAGTAAATAAGCAATTAACTAGGAATCTTACTGAGTTGTTGGGAGAATCAAATATGCTAATATGTGTGAAGTATGGAGCTCAGTGTTAGATGCATAGGAAGAATCTAATGGATGGCAGCTTCAATATAATGATGATGATAATATTATTAACAATCACAATGCAGTGACTGCTCTCTGAATATTATCCTCGGTTTATGTTGTTAGGTCATATGTTGCAGATAGCAGAGCAGTGTATATTATATTTTACACATTAATAATTCTGTTTCCCCTCCTTAGTTTTGCCTTATTTCTAATTAAACTTGACCTTTTAATAAATTGTAATTAAATTGACTTGATACTGGGAGGAAGAAAAACCATCAGCCAAACAATTGTTTTAGAGACATGAGAATTGCCATTTTAAATCCTTATATTTTGGAGTTTCCTGCCTAAGAAAGGAAATGAGATAGGCTTTTTTTGTTGGAGTAGTTGAATACTGACTTTTAACTAGGTTTTTAAAAAATTTTGAAGTGTTATGTGCCCATAGAAGGGTAAAAAAGAAACATTCATGTTTTCTCATATTGCTACATTTCCCCAAATATCTTTTATTAGGCTTTTAAAAAATTGTAGAACTGGGAAGAAGAAAATTGGACCATAATCTAATTAGGCAGATAACACATATTAACATTTTAAAAATAGAAGTATCCGTGTATATAGAGAAAAGTTCAAACAATTCAGAAAATTATAAAAAGTAAACATTTTTCATTCCTCCTGGGTAATCACTGTAAACCATTCCTTTTGTATTCTTCCCCAAATTTTCTGGGCTTATATACATGTACATAAATACACATTTATATAAATATACATCATATTTATTCATATATGATATTTATCAAAAATATCATATTTTTATATGACATAAATAGAATCATAGTACAGTCTGTTCTGCAACTTTGGTTTTTTACTTACCTGTTTTGGAGATTTTTTATTCATTAAGAGAATTAACATATGTGAAAGGCTTAGAACAGTGGCTGGCATATTGAAAGCTCAAGAAATGTAAGTTATTGTCATTTCAAAATCACATATAGATGTATTTACCATATTCTTTTTGGTGGCTTTAGTAGTATTTATTGAGTAGATTATTCTATGGGTGGACAGTTAAGCTCACTCCAGTTTTTTAATTTGTTTTTAAAATTTTTATGTATTAAAATGTTTTTAATGTTTATTTTTGAGAGAGAGAAAGAGCAGGGGGAGGGGTGCAGAGAGAGAGAGAGAGAGACACAGAATCTGAAGAAGGCTTCAGGCTCTGAGCTGTCAGCACAGAGCCTGACGTGGGGCTCGAACTCATGAGCCCTGAGATCACGTGACATGAGGTGAAGCCAGATGCTTAACCGACTGAGCCACCTGGGTGCCCCTGTTTTTAAAATGTTTAAACAATGCTGCAAAGAGTGTCTTTGAATATATACCTTCCAAGTATTTGTGTGAGAATTCTGTAGGATCATTTCATAGAAGAGTGGTGGATAGGACAAAATATATAAATATTTTAAAATGTCAAAGATATTGGGGCACCTGGGTGGCTCAGTCGGTTAAGCGTCCCACTTCGGCTCAGGTCATGATCTCACAGTTCATGGGTTTGAGCCCCGCGTCGGGCTCCGTGCTGACAGCTCAGCGCCTGGAGCCTTCTTCGGATTCTGTGTCTCCCTCTCTTTCTGTTCCTCCCCCACTCACCTCTGTCTCTCTGTCTCAAAAATAAATAAACATTAAAAAAATAAAATAAAACATGAAGGATATTGCTAAATTGTCCTTCAGAAAGTTGCACCAACCACATTTCTGTTCACAGAGAATGAGCGGCCTGTTCCCTTGCTTTCCTCACACCCTTGTGACCTGTGAATATTTTCACCTCTGCCATTGAAACCATCTCTACCGTCGTCTGTCCATTGAAAAATAGCTTATTGTTTTTTTAAGTTTCTTACATTTGTGAGTGAGGTTTAGCATCTTTAAAACATTTACCGGGCTTTTGTGTTTTTCTGTTTACATCTTTTCATATCCTTTACTTATTTTTATTTGGGACTATTATCATCTACTTATAACTGTTTAATATAATATGACATTATTTTTTTGCTTATCATGTGTTGAAAATATTTCTCCTAGTTTGTCCCTTGGTTTTAAAAGTTATTCATTCATATTTTTCATGAAGACATTTAAAGTAATTTTTATGTGGTCATCTCTATCAGTCTTAAATAAGGCCTTTAATAATAAAATTCTATTCCAATGTGCTTACGGTTATTGATAACAGTGGGTTTTTCTCAAGGTATTTTCCTCATAGATGCAATGTAGAGTGAAATCATCTGGACCAACGTTTATTCATATGTTCATATTCAGGAACATTGAAAAATGCCTATCCTTTATCATACATTGATCTGGGTCTCATAACTCTGGACTTCAGCATAGATAAGAAGTTCTGTAGTTTTTTTGTATGCACTTTAAATGTTAAGCTCTTAAAAATGTTAAGCCTGGGGTATAAACTTGTGGGATTAGTAAGTCATTTCTTTCATAGTTTGTTTGCTTGTGTAATATCAACACCTATAAATAGAGCTTGGAGAAGTGTACGAATTTTCCTTCTAGTCACATATATGGAAAGGATGCAGTATATGCAGACAGTATGAGGAAATAGGTCAACACATCAAAAACTCCTACAAGTTTTCTTTGGAATTGACAACCTCTTTTTTCTTATGGGTAGCTCTACTGATAATATGCCACAGATGTCCACAGCCAGTAAAGAAGCGCACGTGAATTCCAGCTGTTCATCATAAGTAGTGGACATACACACAGGAACTAGAGTGTTTAGTCTGTGACTCATGTACATCCAGCGTTTATTTGATGATTTTTTAAATCTTCTCTTTGTTCTTTTATAGGAGGTACACATTTTTTTATTTTTAAAAGATTAACTGGATGACAGTTATTAAATAACGGAATCAACATGAATTCAAATTACATTCAGTTCAAACTATCATTTAAGGTATAACTGAACGAAAGAGTTAAGGTTTATCTTGACCTGTTGGATGAGCCAAGGCTTGGCCTTAAATTTCATCTCCTACTCCTGTCCTTTGCTTGCCTCTGAAATGAATGGAATCAACAAGTGCCAAATGCCTATAAAATACCCGGGACTCAGCAAGACACTATTTGGGTGAAACAGAAATATAGGACTTGGTCGTTTTTCACCCTTGTGGTGAATTTACTGTGAAGCTGTTGGTACTTAACCTCCAGGGACCCTCACTTACTTGCAATACTGTCTACATCATTTATATTCACAATATTGTAATCTTTTTCTTAGAGAGGACCCTTCAAATTACATATGCTGTGCAAAACCTGGTTGCACTCCCTGAGAACTTAGTATTTTACTGCAAAAGATAAGGCTTACACTCATAAAACAAGTAGACAACCACTTAAGGTGGTGTAAAAAATGAAACTGTAATGTGTTCTGCGGAAGTTCAGAGAAATAAATCTTGTTTATTTTGCTTCCTCCGTGGAAATGTGGATTTGTCCATGTGTGTATGCACTTCAGTATGAATATTTCTCCCATTTCCCACTCACTTAGATCTTGTGACCAGATGTTCATCTTTGTTCAGTTTTAACCAAAATACAGATTCTGTGAAACACTTGATTCTTAAATTGACCGTTGTGAGTTTTCATGTCTGTAATTGGGACGTAAGCAATTAAATTGCACAAACTTACCTACCCCGAAGATGAGTTTGATATACTATTTTTTTGTTAGTAAATTGTGGTATACTTGTTTGTGAGTCTCTGATATAACTTTTTATGATTTCTCTTAGTTTCTTAAGAGTAGATTGCTTATCTTTTGTGAAATCAACACTGGGAAGTTACTATAGGATGTGCTAATCCTAACAAGTCAAGAATGGATTGAAGGCAGGTGCTGTAGTCTTTCTTGTGCCCCCAGAGGAAAGCTTATTTGAAGTCGAACTTTGATTTTCCTTAAGACTTCCAATCATGTGGCTTTTCTTGTATGGAGCTTTATGTAATTAAAAAAGTCCTTTTATATACGTTTTTTCATTCTGCTAACATGAGTCCTTGTGATTGACCAATAGAAAGCAGCTTGAAGTCATATATGGCTAATTCCATGTGTTTGCTTTATCTCTTACTTGGAGTTGTCAGCAGTTCACCAAGAATCCAGTTTTCTGTGCTTCTCACCATGGTTCAGTTAATTCTAGGGCTCACAGACTTCATTTTTAACCTAAGAGAAAGTTTTGGATTGTGGCTTAGCTCTTTGTGTTAGGCCTTTGTGATTTTGTTTTCTCTAACTTCACACATACATTCCACTTAAACATATATTCTTTCCACCATACCCTTAAAAAAAGTAAGGGAGTTAGGTACCACTGAAAATACTTAACCTCAAATGTAGGGAGAATCCTGTCTCAGCTAGTGACCCTCACTGAGGACCATGAAATGTTTATACACATAGCTAGATTTTTCTTCAGACAGCTGTCATTAGCTACTTTTGGCCTATTCTTGATCATTCTCCTTGATCTGTAACTTTCATATCAGAAGTAAGAAGACTTCCAAAGACAAACAATAGTGGTGAATAGGTCTCCAGAAACTTTTGGTAAGTCACTATTGGCACTCAGTTCACAGTTTGGGAAGGAATGGGCAAATCTGAACTGACTCTTGGTAGCAAGTGAATTCTTCCAGTAGAGGACCTTTGGAGAGGATAAAGGTGGAAGGCATCCATAAACATGGTACTTTCAGACCAATCTGACTTGAATTTGCTTGCTTAGGTCACAGAGAAGAGACTAACTCAGTGGCTCTTTGAACTTACTTCCTCTATCCATGTTTTCTGGCCATGCATTTTCACAGGCTTTATCTCAGTTTATTTATCATTATATTACCCCCCCCCCCCCCCCATGTTTGCAGATGAGAAAATTGAGGCCCAGAAACATTTAATCAGTGAGTGGCAGAGCTGGAATTAAAACCTACCTCTTTCTGATTTAGAATCTCTTTCTAAGCATACCATATCACTTCCCTTGATTTGTTAATGCCATTTTAAAGGAAGGGCTGATTTGGGGATACCCCTCAGCTATCCTCAATTGATTTTCCTTGGAAACTACATTACTCTCTTCACATAGTTGTGAGCAATTCACTTGAACATCAATGTTCCTGTTCATTCCTCTATTCAAATGATAGTTACCAGATGTTTAATATGTACCACATCCTGTACTGTACAAGGTGCTGTGTATATGGTAGACAAACTGGTCATGACTCCTGTATTCTTCATACTTAATGGCTAGTGGGGAAGAGTAACATTAAATCACCATACAAATCAATGTGTATAGTTAAAATTGATAACAATCCTTGCGACATAAGAACTAGATTCTGTGACAGAGACAATTAAGAGAGGATTTGGGGAGGTGGATATTACCCAAACAAAACTGGATGTTGGCCAGTGATTTGGGGTGTTTAACTAGGTCATGGACCATCAAGGTCACAGCTGGGTCTGTGTGTCTGGAGTGTTTCTGTTTATTCGATGTGCTCCGGCCAGATCCACTAACCTGAATCTGCTGCTTCCCAAAGAGGACTCTTCTTGGAGGACAAGAGTACAGTAAATGAGAAAGTTTTGGAGGATTTATGCAAATATATTATCACTATGGAGATAGTAATCTTAAATTCATACTTTATGATGCCTGGAATAATAACACCTTCATATGTAAAATAGGATGTACCAATAACCAGCAAGAACAGAGCTGATCTTACTAAGTGAAGCCAGTTTCTCCACAGCACAGAGAAGAGTCAGTCAAATATAAAGCTTGACAAAATAAGTTATTCAGAGGAAGACATACCATATGATTTCACTCATATGTGGAATTTAAGAAACAAAACAAGCAAAGATAAAAAGAGAGAGAGAGAGAGTGGGAGAGAGAGAGAGAGAGAGAGAGAGAGAATGAGAAACAGACTTTTAACTGTAGAGAACAAATTGATGATTACCAGAGGGGAGAGGGAAGGGGAATGAGTTAAGTAGATGATGGGAATTATGGAGGGCACTTGTGATGAGCACAGGGTGATGTATAGAAATGTTAAATTACTGTATTGTACACTGGAAACTGATATAACACTGTATGTTAACTAACTGGAATTAAAATAAAAACTTAAAAAAATATGAAGCTTGAAAATATTTTGTTTCCATAGATTTTGTCATAATGCCAAATATGCTTCCATTTCCTTTCAGAGTTTTAGGATACTTTATGGGAAAAGCAATTTTCCCGTCTTTTAGTTTTGAGATTCATGTGCTAAGCATAGAGTGTAATGGGTTCAGGAGTCAAAAGTGAATTTGATACCAGTTTGCACTCCTGACTTGCTCTGCAACATTGGACAAGTTACTTTATCTTACTAGCTTCAGCTTCCTTATCTCTAACATTAGAATGAACAATAACCCTAATATAGGGTTATTATGAGGCTTAAGCTGAATAATATGAAGTTCTTAGTACAGTGGCTGGCAACTACTAAGTGCTTAGGAGATTACCGTTAGTTTTGATTTCTTCATGGAGCTTAATACTTTTGAAATTATCTTTCTTATTTATCTTTCTCATTTCTTGACTGTCTTCCCTACTTAGCGACCATGTCTGTCTTGTTCACAGCTGAATCCTTAGAGAGGAATGGTATGTGGCAGTAGGTACTTAGGAACCATGTAAACAAGTAAATAATGCTTTATATGTTATTCATGTCTGTCATGAGCCCTTACGTTGGAAGGTACAATAGTGAACATTACCCAGAATCTGCACCCATTTAGTGGGATAGACAAATCTAAAGACTTGTACCATTATTGTCAACGCAGTACTTTAAAAGACTATTTTGGCAGGCACCTGGGTAGGTCGGTCAGTTAAGTGTCTGACTTTGGCGCAGGTCATGATCTCACCATTTGTGGGTTCGAGCCCCACATAGGGCTCTCTGCTGTCAGTGCAGGGCCTGCTTCGTATCCTCTGTCTCCCTCTCTCTCTGCCCCTTTCCTGCTCACACACACATTCTCTCTCTCCTTCAAAGATAAATAAATATTAAAAAAAAAAATTTTTTTTTAAATAGGGGCACCTGGGTGGCTCAGTCGGGTAAGTCCAACTTAGGCTCAAGTCATGATCTCACTGCTTGGGAGTTTAAGCTCTGCATCAGGCTCTATGCTGACAGCTCGGAGCCTGGAGCCTGCTTCAGATTCTGTCTCCGTCTCTCTGCCCCTCCACTACTCATGCTCTGCTTCTCTCTGTCTCTGTCTCTCTCTCTCTTTCTCTCTCAAAAAATATAAAATGAAACCTTAACAAAATTAAAAAAAATTTTTTTTAAAGAATATTTTTTATAGAAGTTTAAGGTTCATAGCAAAAATTGTGGAAAGTATAGATATTTTCCACATACTTCCTGCCCCCACACATACCCCCACTGTCAACATCCCCCACTAGAGTGGTACATTTGTTACAATCATTGACACATCATTATTGCCCAAAGTCCGTAGTTTACATTAGGGTTCACACTTGGTGTTGTATGTTCTGTGGGTTTAAACAAATGTATAATGACATGTATCCATTATTATACTATCATACAGAATAGTTTCACTACCCTAAAAGTCCTCAGTGTTCTGCTTGTTCATCTCTCCCTTCCCCCACTCCAGTCCCTGATAATCACCGATCTTTTCACTGCCTCCATAGTTTTGCCTTTTCCAGAATGTCATATAGTTGGAATCATATGGTATGTAGCCTTTTCAGATTGACTTCTTTCACTTAGTAGCATGTAATTAAGCTTTTCCATGTCTTTTCACAGCTTAATAGCTCATTTCTTTTTAGTGCTGAGTAACATTCCATTGTCTGAATATAATGGTGGACAAACTGCTCATGACTCCTGTATTCATTTTCTTTCAAAAATTAAACATTAAAAAAAAGAAATAAAAGGACATTGTTATATCCGAGGTCATCTGAGTTTTCTCCTAAGTAATTGTCTAGAAGTTTTATAGCTTGTTTTACATTTAGGTCTGTGATCCATTTTGAGTTGATTTTTATGAAAGGTGTAGGGTCTGTGTCTAGATTAATTTTTTTTTCCATGTGGATATCCAGTTCTTCTATCACTCATCATTTGTTGAAAAGACTATCTGTTCCATTGTATTGCTTTTTCTCCTTTGTTGAAGATGAGTTGACTGTATTCATGTGGGTTTATTTCTGGTTCTCTCTTCTGCCCCACTGATCTATTTGTTTTCACCAGTACCATATAGTCTTGATTACTGTAGTTGTATACAGTAAGTCTTGAAGTCAGGTAGCATCAGTCCTAAGACTTTGTTTATTCTCCTTCTATATTGAATTGGTTGTTCTGGGTCTTTTGCCTCTCCAAATAAACTTTAGAATCCATTTCTCAATATCCACAAATTAACTTCCTGGGATTTTGATTGAGAATGGGTTGAATTTATAGATCCAAGTTGGGAAGAACTGACATCTTGACAATATTGAGTCTTCCTATCCATGAATATGGAACATTTCTCTCTTTATTTAGTTCTTCTTTGATATCTTTCATAAGAGTTTTGTAGTTTAGGATTGTAAAGGATTGTAAAATCCTTTGCATTTTTTTTTAAAGATTTATACACAGGTATTTTATTTTGGGGGAAGTGCTAATGTAATGTGTTCTTAATTTCAAATTCCACTTGTTCATTGCTGGTATATAGGAAAGCAATTAACTTGCATGTTAACCTTGTATTCTGCAATCTTATTATAATCACTTTTTCTTTTTTTTTTTTTAATTTTTTTAACGTTTACTTTTATTTTTGAGACAGAGAGAGACAGAACATGAACGGGGGAGGGTCAGAGAGAGGGAGACACAGAATCCGAAACAGGCTCCAGGCTCTGAGCTGTTAGCACAGAGCCCGACGCAGGGCTCGAACTCACGGACCACGAAATCATGACCTGAGCCGAAGTTGGCCACTTAACCGACTGAGCCACCCAGGCGCCCCTATAATCACTTTTTCATTCCCAGAGGTTTTGGTTGATTTTTTAAGATTTTCCACATAGATAATCATGTCAGTGTGCAAAGAAAGATAGTTTTATTTTTTTTTTCTTACAAATCTGTATACTTTTACTTCCTTTCCTTGGTTTTGTTTTTGCTTTTTGTATTAGCTAGAATTTCCAGTACAGTGTTTAAAACCAGTGGTGAGAGGTGACATCTTCCCTTGTTCCTGATCTTAGTGGGAAAGCTTTGAGTTTCTCATTGTTAAATATGTTACCTGTAGATGTTTATAGATGTTATTTATCAAGTTGAGGAAATTTTTCCCTATTCCTAGTCTGTTGACAGTTTCATCACAAATGAATGTTTGATTTTGTCATATACTTTTTCTGTATCTGTTGATACGATCATGTGATTTTTTATTATTAACCTATTGATGTTATGGATTACATTAACTGGTTTTCAAATGTGAACCAGTTTTGTATACTTGGAATAAATCCAATTTGGTTATGGTGTGTAATTCTTTTTTACACTGTTGGATTTGATTTGTTAATTTTTTGAGAATATTTGTATCTATATTCATGAGAGATACTGGTCTGTAGTTTTCTTTTCATATAATGTCTTTGTCTAGTTTTGGTTTTAGGTTAATACTGGCCTATAGAATGGCCAACTCATTATAGAATGAGTTAGGAAGTAGTCCCTCTGATCCTGGTTTCTGGAAGATGTTTTAGAGATTGATATAATTTCTTCCTTAAATGTTGGTAGACTTTACCAGTGAACCCATCTGGACCTGATGCTTTCTGTTTTGGAAGGATATTGATTATTGATTCAGTTTCTTTAATATAGGTCTATTCAGAGTGTCTGCTTTTCCTTGTGTGAATTTTATGTAGCTGTGAATTTCTGACCTATATCATGTTCCTTCTCTCTGAGGAACTTCTTTTAACATTTCTTGCAAGGCAGGTCTACTGGCTAAAAATTCCCTCAATTTTTGTTTTTGTTCATTTGAGAAAGTTTTATTTCTCCTTCACTTTTGAAGGATAGTTTTGAAGAGTACAGAATTCTAGGTTGGTGGGGTTTTCTCTCAACATGTTAAATATTTCCATTCACTTTCTTCTTGCTTAGCCTCTGAGAAGAATTGGATATAATTCTGATTTTTGTTCCCTTATAGGTTAAGTGTTTTTTGTTTTATTTTGTTTGCTGTGGCTTTTTTCAAGATTTTTCTTTGTCTTGATTTTCTGAAGTTTGAATATGATATGCCTAGGTGTGGTATTTTGGGCATTTATTCTTCTTGGTGTTCTCTGAGCTTCTTGGATTGGTGGTTTTGTGTCTGACATTAATTTGGGGAAATTCGCATTCATTATTATTCCTTCATTATTCCTTCAAATATTATTTCTGTTTCTTCTCCATTTGGTATTCCCATTACACATATATTATACCTTTTGTAATTGTCCCATAGTGCTTGATATTCTGTTTTTTGGGGGAGGGGGTATTGTTTGTTTTTGTTTGTTGGTTTGCTTTTCAGTTTTAGAAGTATCTATTTTTATATTCTCAAGTATAGAGAGTCTTTCTTCAGCCATGCCCATCTATTAATGGGTCCATAAAAGGCATTCTTCATTTCTGTTACAATGTTTTGATTTCTAGCATTTCTTTAAAAAAATTTTAAATTTTCATTTCTCTGCTTACATTATCCATCTGTCCTTGTATATTGTCTATTTTTTCCATTCAATTCCTTAGCATGTTGTTCATAGTTAAAAGAAATTTCTAACCTGATAATTCTACCATTCCTGCTATATCTGACTCTGGTTCTGATGCTTGTTCAGTCTCTTCAAAATGTGATGGGGTTTTGTTGTTGTTGTTGTTTTTAACATGCCTTGTAATATTTTGATGAGAGGTGGATATGATGTACCCAGTAAAAGGAAATCAATCTTTCATAATGTACTTGTAATGTGGTGGAAAGGGAAGCATTCTATAGTTTTATGATTAGGTGCAGTCTAACCGTGAGCCTCTGCCCCTGGACCATGAACTTCACCAGTGCTTCTTAGTTGCTTTGTTGCTTTTTCTCCTCCTGTCCCTTAAGGAAAGGATAACTAATGTGGAGGGACCTGGAGATGGGTATTTCCCTCAGCAAGGACCCCCCCCCCCCAGGACCTGGAGGGGTTCCTACATGAGTTCCTCCCTTGGACTAATGTCCCCCCTCACCTCTGTCCCACATGACTTGGAACTGAACTAATGTTTTCCTTAAAAGAAAGAAAGAAAGAAAGGAAAGAAAGAAAGAAAGAAAGAAAAGAGAGAGGAAAGTGAATTAGACTCCAAAAATATACCCCTGCTGTGGCTGGACCCCTGACTCTCTACTGACCTTGTTTTCTCAGAATGGATTTTTGCTGTTTGGCTCTCAGTACCTGCCTCAGGTATAATGAGAAAAAGCAACTAAACAACTTACCAGCTAGCAACTAAGGCTAGAGAAGGCCTATTTTCCTTTCCCTGGGTAGATGAGGCTCTGGTAAAATTGTTTTACTGAGAGCAGGTGTTCTTATGAACGAAGTACTCTGGTGTATTTCAAGATGGTTCCTTTTCACCTTCCCATGTTAGAAGTACCAGGAGACATTTCTCTGATATTTTCATGGGAAGCTGTTCAAGTTCGTGGAGGTAAAACTCACCAAAGTGTGGCAGCCTCTCTGTGACTTGGTCCCCCTGTAGTTTCTCTCTCTTAGTCTTGTCCACACTGAACCTCCAGCAATTCATCAATTACAATTCAGGTTTTCCTACCCTGGGACTGGTTCCCATGGAGATTTCTGCTCCGATAAGTTATGATTCATTGTATCTGCCTGTCTGTCTCTTCAGTAAGGAGCAGTGGTTTGCCCTGTGGCCTTACTTTTCTGATGGATCTGAGAATAGATGTTCATTTTCCAGTTTCGTCAGCTTTTCGCTTGTTAGGATGCAGTGGCTATTTGTAAGCTCTTTACGTGCTGGACTGGAAACTGGAAATTCTTTTTGCCCATTTTTAAATAATGTTGTGCAATTTCTTACTGTTGAATTTTAAGAGTTTTTGTATATTTTGGATAGTAGTTCTTTATCATATATGTCTTTTGAAAATATTTTCTTCCCCTTTGTGGCTTTATTCTCATTTTCTTGAGTGCATGTACACTTTTAAGAAAAATCTTTTTTTCCCCTAGAAGCTGTGAGGTGGTCATAGTAAACCTTCTTTCAAAAGCTCGTAACACAATACATTCAGCTCTCAAATGCTTTCTTAGCATGAGAACCTGGGTAAGTATTTTGAGATGTTAAACCTCATTTAAAAATAATTTTTTAATTTAGTTCTGGAATTAGACTATGCACTTGCCCAAGATTCCTAGATCTCACTGGTATGCAGTGCTCATGAGTTTCCATTACTTCCTTCTCTTTTAGTGGGAAGCAAATTTTATAATATCTTCCCTCTGCTCTTTCAGGTCCAAGTACAGAGGGTTGTGAGCAGAGAGTTCTTAGGAGCAAATTCTAGAATCTAACCTTAGACGAGGGCCTCACAGCATCTTAACAGTGGTCACCATAGCTCAATGCCAGGTGCTGGTCTCTTACAGCAGTAACACTTAAATGTCACTCTTAAACTCATAGCATGATTTTTCCCACACTTTTGTTTCTTTTGAAAGTTATTTAAATCTAACTTCTGCCACTTACATAGGCCATACCATTCTCTTAATTTACTTTAGTAACTCCCCTCTCCAACTCACCACAAAATCAAGTGGAAACAAATCCAGCGGCTCACCTATTGAGTCTTTTGTCCTACCATCCATGAAAAAGTTGAGATTTATTGGTCAGTTGGCTGCGGCATGCTCATCCCATTCATATAGTAGGAAAGCTTTCAGGAAATCCTAGCATTCCTTTGTTTCCTTTCTCAGCTTAAAATACAGACATACTGGATATCCTGCTATGGTGAGAATTTCTTAGAAAATGAAAGTCATTTCTTAGATTTGTGTTATAGCACATGAGTTTAAACAGATTTTCTCTAGATTTGAATGTTGATGGCCCCATAGGCAAGAAAACTCTTGGATGGTATAGGTGTCATGGGTTTAAAAAAATAAAGACAGTTTTCTGGAAGGTAAAATGGACTTAGATCTTATTTCTTGTGACTATTAGGAAGATACAAATATTTTATGGAAGAAAAGAGGATTATAACAAGGGCTTTGAGAATCTCTGGGTATCAGTGCTTCTGACATTGAAAAGAGCATTGAAAACATCCTTCTTGAAAAGTCCTGTGCTCTTGCTGGTTCATGCTTTATCAGGTGGAGAAAAACAATTTACCTCATAAAATGATAGAAGATATAACATTTGTAATAATTTACATACCCACCCATGGCAGGCAGAATGATGCCCGACCCCCCCAACCCCCACCCCGCAAGATGTCCAGGATTAATCCTTGAAATATGAATATGTTGGGTTCCAGGCAAAGCAGAATTAAGATTGCTAATTAGCTGACCTAAAAATAAAGACATCATCTGGGATTATCTGGGTCGCTCGAATGTAATCACAACGGTCCTTAAAAGTGAAAGGTAGGCAAAAGAGAGAATCAGAGAAAAAGCTGTGAGGATGGGAACAGGGTCAGATAGATGCCATGCTGCTGGCTTTGGAGGTGGAAGAAGGGGACAATGAGCCAAGGACTTGAGGCAGCCTCTGGAAGCTAGAAAAGACAACTGAATGAATTCTCTTCTAGAGCCTCCAGAAAGGAGCACAGTCTTGCTGACACTGTGTGTTGGATTTCTGATCTATGTAATTATAAACTAATCAATTTATGTGTAAGCCACGGAGTTTGTAGTAATTCATTGTGGCAGCAATAGAAAACTAATACAACATCAATAAAATTTTTTGGTCTAGTAGAGAAGTTGTTCACAATTTGATAAAAATAAGGAGTTCTTGTCAGGGAGATTGACTCCAGACATCGAATGGTCACAGGCTGCTCAAGGAAGTGAGGGTCACATGCTCATTCACCTTCAGCTTTGTTCTGTGCAGGACATCGTGCCCTGATCAGCCATGGCTCACCTGCTCAGCTCTGGGAAGCATGGCAGGAAACAAAAGACAGGGCTTAGCCTCAACATGACAAACACTTACTCTTTTCTCTCTGTAGCTATGCCCTAGCATTATGTTAACCAGAAAAATTTCATTTGGTATTGTTTTAGAATTACATCCAACCCTAATCACTTGAGGGAAAATGGAAGTAAGTTCTCTTCCTTGCTGGGTTGGTTGTCTTTAGTAAATCCTTATTTATTTTTGCCAAATGGGCCCAACTTTCACCCAGCAGCACTGTGGGAATTCTCTGTGGGAACGTGTGGTGATTGTAGAACCCTAGCTTAATGGGCTGGAAGTGATGGTTCTGTTAAAGTAGACCCTGAAGGGATGCTGTCAAAGACTTCACCTCAGGTCATATCCGAACCAGGCTAGCTTTCTTTTCTTGAAATGAGATCAAAATGTTTCTATGAAGTACCTTTTTTTTTTTTTTTAATGTCACTTGGCCAAGAGAGGGAGGACACACAGTTATCTTTCTTTTGTAGAAAAGGATGCCAAATTGCTCAGCAGATTTTTTTTTAATGTGCATTTGTTTGGAAACCACAAAATAAAACTGCCAAAAAAAACCCCTGAAAGGCAGGGTACATATATCCTGAGTGGTAAATGGAATGTATTCTGGTTTTCAATCCAGCTTTGATAATTGAAAGCAGTGGTCTTGACCATTTTCTAGCAGTTGGTGGGAGAGATTGATCACAAACCCGTTTAGGAACCTGCTAGAAACTATGGATCATCATCCATATAGAAAAAAAGCACATCACCAAATTTTGCATATGGTTTAGGGATTCCCAAACTTCCACAAGTTCATCCAGGGGCCCTCCAGGCAAAGGCTCCTGAGCATGGGTGATGGCACATGACACGTAGGTGGCCATTAGGAGTCAGGGGAGGGCAGTGCTCCTACCGTATATCATGATGGGGCAGAGAAGTATGGTTCTGAAAATTACATTCATTAATGTCATTAAAGTAAATTTAATGGTTTAAAAAAGGTATATCTGAATCTTTAAAACTAAAAAGGAGTGTTTTTGAATTAGTTTCATGTTTTTCTTATCACTTTTCTCTTATTTGATTTTTTTTTTTTTTTTTTTTTTTTTTTTTTTACGTGTGTGTGTGTATGCATGCGTGTGTGGGAGAAAACTTAGCCCTTGGGAATGACATGTAAATCAGTGCTATATTGAGTTTTTGTAAGCATAGGGGAGAAAAGTAGTCCTAAAAATGATGAGATACCACAGTCCTACCCTCATACTCAGTGTATGAGGTTTTACACAGCACATTTTGTAAGGTTCTTGACGAGCTTCGCGATAGCACCTTTTTGTGGTTGGGTTGTGAGCTACAGCCTTGTACTGATTTGTTAAGGATGTATTAATTCATCTTGAACCTGAGACAAATCTCAACCCGCTTGACAGACTCTGTGGTTGTCAGAATGTTGCCTGTTCCCTACCCCAGACCCAACCCTGTTTCTTCTGCTGTCCTTCATTGCGGCTACGGCCCGGGCAGCGTGCTAGCAAGACGCATTCACAGTTGATTGTTCACAACTGCTACCCTCCAGAAGTGGAGGGAGGAGACACTGAGGAGGCGCCAAGCTGTGGTGGCAGAAAATGGATGAGAGAGGAGAAATTGATGACAAGGTCTTGGAACGGAAAATAGAAGACACCTTACAGCAAGGGTGTGAAACCCATCACACTTAAGAACTAATCTTAAATTTGGATGGGAACAAATTATAGACCTTTTGGTTTTCTTTCTCTGGAAGAACAGGGATTATAAAACCTTTGTCCTTTTGGTCCCCTCTTCAGACAGTTGTGGGTTGGGGTTAGGGGAAAATTTTATAACCGTGGAGCATTTTGTAACTGTGAAGTGCAACAGAAATGCTAAGTACTTTTTGCTGTTAATGTGGCCTTAACTGCCAGGGACTGCTCTGGAGCAAATGTGGAGAATCGAAGGGTAACGAGGATGGAGGGCCCTTCACAGCAAAAGCCTAGAGGGGAGGACAGCAGCTGTTTCTGTGGCTTCTAGCTTTTTCTTTTAATTTTTTTAATGTTTATTTTTGAGAGAGAAAGAGCACGAGTGGGAGAGGGGCAGAGAGAGAGGGAGACACAGAATCCGAAGCAGGCTCCAGCACAGAGCCGGACGTGGGGCTTGAACTCACAAACCGAGAGGTCGTGACTGACACCCAAATGACTAAGACACCCAGGCGCCCCTAGCTTTTTCTAATCATGGTAAAAGTGCCTGGAGAACCAGCTCTTATGAGTGGAAAGCACATTGCTGGCTTCTCTGCTCAGCATAACTGGTCCCTTGTAAGAAAACAGAGTTTTTGCCTTGTTGTCTTTGACCTTTATCTTCTCTTTGAATAACCAGCTCCATGGTGGTAACAAGACCTTTCCAAGGTAGGCTTGGTGGCAGTGACCCACTTTTGAGGTCAGATTTGGGTGGAGAAGTGCCTACAGTGAAAGATATTATTTAGAGTGATTAAAAACAACCCTCTTACTGATCTATGGGATACAGTCCACAGTCATAATCAAAGCTTCCTTGGTGTTCCAGACATCTGTTGGCTATTTCACCCGTATCATTCTCCTGAGTCAAGGTCAGCTTCTGAACATTTTTCTCATACCTGACCTGTGTTCCTGTGGGTCAGTTAAAGAAAAACGCCTTGGACGCTCATGGGCTGGGGTTTATTAGAAGAGCAAAGACTCCCAGAGGCCCTTGAGTCAGCAGCTTCATGTGAGGTCTCTCTTCCCTTTCCTTCTTCCTCTCTGTTCTTTCATCCACCCCCAGTAAGCTGCTTCTTCCCTTCTCTTCCCTCCCCAGCCTTTCCTTCATTTACAGCGATCAATGGTATTAATTCAATCATTTAGCAAATGTTTGTTGAGTGTCTGCTAAGAACAGGCTCCATTCCTGGCTCAGGGGACAGAGCAGCGAGTATATCCCCTACCATGGCCTATCAAGCCCTCATGATCTGTCCCTATGACCTCTGTGCCTCATCTCCTTCTCTCCCCTTACTTACTCCCTTTGCTCCTTACTCCATGGCTTTCTTGATGTTTCTCAAACACACCATTCTGCCATGGCTCCCCACTCTGCCTGGAAGACTCCTTAGAAATCTGTAGGGCCCATTCCCTCACCTTCTGGAGGATTTCACATCATTGTCAAATTCACATTGGGCCTTCTCTGAATACCTTGTGTGAAGTAGCCACCTCTGACCCTCTAATGTCTGATCACCCCTGCCTGCTTTAATTTTTTCCACTGTACTTTTCACTTTCTGACTTATTATTATTATTTTATTGTCTACCTCCCCTCACTACAGGTATGCTCCATGAAAACAGGGGCCGTATCCCCAGTGCTGAGAATAGTGTCTGAACATAGGCCTTAACAAATACTCATTGAATGAAGACTGAATGAGTAAAAAGATGAATGATTGGGGAAATGAATGAAAATCCCGAGGTTTCTGACCTCAAAGAATGGTGCACTGGAGACATAAAATCAATAAGATAACTCTAGCTTGTGTATTCTGGTAGTGACTCAGAGACTGGGTTCTAGAGTCTGTCACAGTTCAAATCTCTGCTTCACTTAGTAGCTGTGTCTTCGAGGGCCAATTACCTCAGCTCTCTGGGCCTGGTTTTCTCATTTGCGAAGTATGAATAATAATAATAATAATAATAATAATAATAGCAGCAGCATGGAGGATTATTGTGGGAATTAAATGAAACAATCCATATAGAGTGCTTAGCATGGTACCTGGCGTGTGGGAAGGCTCCAGTATTATCTGCCATTATTATTGGGTCACTTGCTGGAATCCAGTGGAGCCTGAAAAGTTCTTCAGCATTATCCCCATCCTGGTCTGGTATTACCGAGACTTTTCTGTTATGGAGCGAAAATTAGAAAGTGCATCCTACCAGAAAGACTGTCCCTGAGGACAACTTTATCTTAGGATTTCTTTGAACCACAAATGCTTCTGTCCCCTCTTCAAACACATATTAAACATTTCATTTGTTCAGATAGGCTCCAAACAATACTATCTGTCCCCTCTGGAAATAACTGTTTCCTGTTTAAATGTCAGCAACCAGTTAAACATTATGGGTTTTTTTTTTCTTGTAATTTTTAGGCCGCAGTAAATAATTGCTTAAGACTGTACTTTAAGAGGCATCTGTAAATCTTTCTTTCGCCTTGTGATACAGGGAAAACCATGTCAAAAGTCGTTCTGACAATTTGTATTTTAATTTAAGTTTTATGAGTTCCCATTTAAAGAAGGCCAGTTTCTTGTTGGCAAGCCTTCTTAAGAGGTTGAAGCTTTGATCTTAAATCCTAGGGAGACTTTGCAGAAATTGGAGGTGACATTGTTGACAGGTTTGTCTGTAGCTATTCTAGTGCCATTAATTAAACACACACACACCCCTTTTATTTACTCCCCTGGAGTAAATGAATTGAACTTGACTTTGGTTTTTGATTGGAAGCTATGAGAGGGTCCAGGAAACATCAAAGAAACGCTCTTAATCTAGTAAAACTAACTCTCAAATGACCTAGCTTGAACATTAAAGAGTTCTTGATTCCAGTGTGGGTCTAGTTTCTTTTCTGTAAGGCGTTAATTCCCTTTAATGATAAAAAAAAAAAAAAAAAAAAAAAAAGTGCAGGGGCAAATAATCATCCCCTCCGCATAAAATTCCAGAGGGTTATAGCCTCTTTAATTTTATCTCGCTTCTGAAGGTCTCCTTTGTAAAACTGTGTATGCGTTTTTCTCTTGTCTTTTTGTACTGCTTATACTTTTAAGATCTTAGCTTTAAGATCTTAGAACTTTATTTCTTTTGCATTTCAATTTTAGATTTTTGGAATGGTCACAGCTGTCCTAAAGCTTTTTATGATCCTAGACATTTAGGAATGAAGGTATGGACAGGTTAAGACAAAAAGCCAGATGGTGCCTTTGTAGCAACAGAGCAGTTGAGTAGCCTCGTAGTCGAGAGGTCTGTTTTCATGTCTGCTTGGGGAGCCCCACCAGACGATTCATTTGCCCCCAAACAAGTAGCCATCAGCCTGCCTCATGGGAGCCCAGCGCCATTTGAAGCACTAAAGAGCAGTGAGCAAAAGAGACAGAAATCCTGTTCTCCTGGAGTTTATGTTCCAATGGACAATTAACACAATAGCTAGGTTACACAGTCTCCACAGAAGACTGTGAAAGAAAATAAAGCAGTGTTATGGGGTGGACAGGGGAGGCCTCACTGATAAAGTGACACTGGAGCAGAGACCCACAGGAGCTGAGGGAGGGAGCTGTTGGCATGGGGGATGGGGGGAAGGGCCCCAGTGAGCGCAGAGATTCTGAGGCAGGAGGATGGCTGGTGTGAGTGGAGCAGCAGGGAGGCCAGTGAGGCTGAGGAAAAGTGAGCGGGTGTAGGAGGCAAGGTCAGAGGAATCAGAGCAAGTCCTTTTGGGCCCTGTGAGGCAGGTGTGACTTTGGCCTTTCTTCAGAGTAAGACGGGAGCCACAGGAGGGTTCTGAGCAGAGCAATGATGGGATGTGGTTTATGTTGAACAGGATTGCTGTGGTAGCTGGGCTGGATCCAAGAGACTGGTTAGGTGGCTTTGGCCTTGATCTAGACCAAAGGTGGTGGATGGAAGTGATCTAGACCAAAGCCAGGATGGAAGTGATGAGAAGTGTTTGGATTCAGGGTACGTTATAAAGGCAGAGCCCAAAGGATTTCCTGGTGGACGAGATGGAGAACAGCCTGGGCCCCTGGACTATGGCACGCTTCACACGTGGTTTACCTTCTTAGTGATGGTCCTCATTGGTCTCCAGAGTATTGTCAACCAGTCATTCGGGTCCTGATAAGGAATCTGTAGACACACTGATGGCTGAGAGAAATATCCATGGGGTCTTCTGCGCACACGTTCTGAGCAGATGGTACCAGGTTAATTAATGAGAGCTACCATCACTCACCTGTGTGAGTTGCTTAGTCCTTCTTGACGCCATCTGACTGGACCTGTGGCATCGCATTCTCAAAGGGGACCCGTGATAGGTGCTCACGTCATTCCAACCGGCAGCTTGGCCCTGAGTCTGAAAAATGTAGAAAAAGAGCAGCGAAGTATGAGAAGCTACAGTGAAGACAAAGAAGAGGAAGATCAGGACATTTTTAGTACAAAGAGCTCGAAAAAGAGAAATACCAGGAGCGGATCTTTCCCTTTGTGTCTCTCGTAGCTTCAGTTGGAATATAAAAGATGCGGTATTTCACAGATAACCAGAGAGAATTAATGAACTAAGATAGAATATGACAAAAAACAAAGATTCAGTCCCACATTTAGTCCCGGAGGGCTGGCGGGAGAAGAATTTGTGGATCTCTCTAGTCAGATAGGTGGAAGCTACGGTGGCCGTCCCAGAGCCCTGTTCTTCACCCGCCCTGATCTTTCCTACTTCAATAAACCACAAAGTCTGTTGTGAGAGAAGATGCGTACATGGTTCACTCTGATGGTGGCCACGGAGAGAGCCAAAAAATCTGTTTGTTTAGGAGAAATCTCATTTCCCATCCCTGCCTTGCTCATATGGGGCTGAATACATCTTAATCTAAGTTCTTATCTCAGGAAAAGCAAAGGGTGGCCCTGGAAGCCCTCTGAATAGCAGGTGCAGACAGAATGAAGAGGGCTAGGGAGGGTGGAGGCCTGTGGAAAATATGTTCAGGAGGCCAAGAAGTCCATAAGGCTGATGAGCTCGAGAAAGGAACAGGTGCAGGGGAGGGGGGCCAATGCCTAAGGGTGCAGACTGGAACCTACCAGGATAGGGTGATAGGGAGACCAGATGGGCTGGCATTCGGTCAAACCAGATGGTGGGCTTTTATTTTTAAAGGATTTGTAAATCCTAGGAACAAGGAACATAAGGGTACTGGGGCCTTTAATCCCATTAGTAGAGGACAAAAGTGTCCTCTTTAAAAATGTAAACCTACCAATTATAGAATTTCTCTTATCAAAACTTTGGGACAGAGTACCAGCTTGTGAAGTGCCAAGAAATCTCTGGCGTCTTCATTGAGGGGAAGAGAGGAACTGCAGAAATAGGGCATTTGTTGTGAGTTACTGAAAAGCCTACTCCTCCAGAATTTAAAGTGTACATTTGGAACCAAACAAAATGTGATATATTTATACAAAAGAGTCTTGCTTACATATGGAGTGGGAAGGACAGCTAACTGTAATTAGGGACTGATTCGTTATTTAGTAAATTTTGAGCTTATAATGAGACAAATTAAAAAATTGTGAGGCACCTGTCACTTTCTAAAAAGTTGTCCCCCTGGGTCCCCTTCCCTGGTTCCCTGGCTCTTCTCCTGGTTGCATAAAAATTCTCTTCTTCAGCCCTTCTCTCAGCCTTTCCTGGAGGGTCCAGAATTACTTCCGTAACCCTTCTCCTCAAGGACTTCTCCTCGAGGAGACCAGACTCATGAGCATAGCAGGGAGTCGTTACGGGGCACGTGTGGTGGTACGAGTGTGAAGGTGGCACAAGGCACAGGCAGGGCCACGAGGTCCTTCAGTAGATGGAGCAGAGGGCTGTGTCTCCAGTCCACAAGGAATCTGCCGTCTTTGCTGAATGTGACACCTGACCCTCCCTCTGAGAGGAAAAGCCTAAGTTCTTCCAAAGAATTTCAAAGAGATGTTAAATATTAAGAGAAAGTTTTAAGTAGTGCAATTCATTGTTAAATCACTGTTTTTGGTTAGAGTATCCATATGCCCAATAAGTAAATCCCAGCAACATCAGTTTTTGATGCTATTGCATAAATATTTCATTTCGTAATTACTCCTGAAAAGTGTAACGGTTATCTCGTGTTTGCAATGGAATAGAGTTGCTTTCCAACCCCACTGAGTGGGTATTTTTGTTTTGATCTGTAAGGTATGGAAACCTGGCAAGCCCAAACTGTGAAGAGGATGAAAGCCCCAGTTCATCAGAGTCTAAGATGGTGATCAGGAAGTAAGTATGCCTCTCTCTGCATTACAAGCTCTTAGTCAAGACTTATTATCTTAAAAGAATGTAATTCAGCCGAGTTTTTTTTTTATTCCTTTCCAATGTTGTCATGGTTTTTCTTATAATGCGTAAAATCATATAGTTATATTTTGACCATCCAGTGATAATTCATTTATTCATCCAATAAAAATGTATCAGGCATCTGCCATGTGCCAGGCCCTGTGCTAAGGGGAACAGCCATGAACAAAATAAGCAAGTCTCCGCTCTTATGAAGTTGGTATTTTAGCAGAGGGACAAGGAATCCCACAAAAAAGAATGCAGTAGGGTAAAGGGGGCTAGATCCTGATGGAGAGTTTGATTCACAGAGGGTGCCAGGAGTGGACTTTCTGATCCGGTGACATTGGAGCAGAGTCCCGAATGGGGTACGGGCTCGGCTTTGTGAATATCCAGGCAGGGAAAATATGGAAAATGCTCTGAGGCGGGAGCAGTGTTGGAGAAGTGGTAGGGAGATGAATGAGGCAAGAGCAGGTGCCAGAGGGTGAGATCTGTAAGGTAGTGGGGGCCCCAGACCACATGGGGACTTGAAGGCCTCGGGCAGGATGTTCAATTTTATTCTAAGGAACTAAGGAACATAAGAATTTAGAGGTCCTAGGAAGAGCAGGGCTATTTATATTTCTGAAGGTTTTTATGCATCTATGTGGAAAATAGACTCTGGCAGTGGGACGGGGCAAGAGCGGCAGCAAGGAGCCTGGTTAGGACACTTACAAGGGTCCAAGCAAGAGATGCTGGTAGCATGGACTTTCGGAGGAAGAGGAGTGGGTGGTGGTGGTGGTGCTATTAGTAGTGATAGTAGTAGTAGTAAAAGCAGGAGTGACTTGTAGGAACAGCTTCTGCAGAGATCTTGAAGGTGTTTCTAGGAGGTTGTACTGATGAAGTGGATGGGGCATCTGAGAGAAAAAGAGGCCAGGACACCTCCAAGGGTTGTGGTATAAGTAACTGATAGAGCAGAACCTTGGCTTTATGAGATAAGAAAGACTGGCAAAGAGGAGCAGTATGGTGGGGAGCATGTGTCAAGAATTTCATCTTAGACATACTAATTTTGAGACTGTTGGATGAGTCTAGATGGTTGGGAGAAGTCTGGACTGGAGGTACAAGTCTGGGCATCCTCAGTTTATACCTGGTGTTTAAGGCTAGGAGGCTAGGCGTGCCCTCCTGGGAACAAAGGGCAGATAGAGAAGAGGAAGGTCCAGAGACTGAGCCTTGGTTTCCTCCAGTATTTAAAGTCAGGAAAGTAGAGGGTCCAGCAAGAGGAGCCTGGAACAGAGCAGCCAGTGGGGAAGGAGAAGAAAGAAGAAGTTGTGTCCAAAAGACAAGCAAAGAAGGAGTTTGGGGGGGTGGGTGCTGCTGTGACCAATTATATCCATTACTGCTCAGATATCAAGCAAGAGGAGCCTGGGAAGCAACTACTGTGTTTGCAACATGTTGGTCTTTGGTCCCCTTGACAAGTGCAGCTTTCGTGGATGGAGGTGTGTGTGGGTCAAGAGAGGACAGAAGTTTGGAGAAGTTTTTCTATAAGAGAAGAGAAATGGGCAGGAGGATGATCTGGAGCAAAGGAGAGTTTTTTTCAGTGTGTGTGTGTGTGTGTGTGTGTGTGTGTGTTAGCACTAGGTGATGGTTTAATCTGATGAGAATAGTGTGGGAGACACTGAAGAAAAATGCAGGGGTGCAGGCCACTATAGGAGTGATGTTCTTGAGTAGATGGGCTGTATGCCAGGGTGCTTGAAAGTACTCTTAGTAAATATTCATTCTTGGAGCCAAAAGTTTGGGCAGTTAATCCTATGGAATATTTTAACTCCTCAGAGGATAGATCAATGGAATCCTTTCTTCAGAAGCCAAAGATGTGAAGCTTAGAAAATTGAGTATCTTTTTAAGTCCTGAGTTAGGGAGTTTTATTATTTTATTGGATGGGCCATAACCTTCCAGAAAACCAGACAAACCAGTGTAGTTTTTTGAATGTCCAAAGCAAGATGTGGTAAGTGGAACACATACTTTTATTCTTAGAGGGCTTGGGGAGGCTTCTTGGAGGAGGTGACAATTTGAGGTAGGCTCTGAAGGAGGGTGAAAATTTTGGTGGTAGGACCATCTAGGTAGAGGGAACAGTGGGACCAAATCAGGGACACGCAGTGTATGTGACATTTTGGAAACAACACAGAACTGGTGTGGCTGCTTCATGATGGTGTCTGTACCAGGATGAGGGGAGTTGTAGAACCGAAGCTATCGCGAAGGGGGTTAATTCTCTCAAGAGAATAGGACGATCCCTGCTAAGCAGTAGACAGCCCTGAAAAGTTTTTGTAGGAAGGAACCAGTATAATCAAATAGGTGATCTGGGGACATGGCTTAGACGTACAGACTTCTTACTTAGAGTGTGGTCCATTTGCCAGCAGCATTGGCACCACCTGGAAGCTTGCTAGAAATGCAGAATCTCTGGCCTTACTGCAGACCTGGATTAGAATCTGCATTTCAGGAAGATCCTTGAGTGATTCTACACATTTAAAGTTTCAGAGTCATAGGATGAGGGGTTTCGTTGTACATTTTGTTTATTCACGAAAACTTAACTGAAATAGTAATTTTTTTAAAAGAACCTCTTCAAATTAAAAAAAATTAATGTTTATTTTATTTTTGAGAGAGAGAGAGAGAGAGTAAGCTTGAGCAGGGGAGGGACAGAGAGAGAGAGGGAGACACAAAATCTGAAGCAGGCTCCAGGCTCTGAGCTGTCAGCACAGAGCCGGACGTGGGGCTCAAACTCACGAACCGCGAGATCGTGACCTGAGCCGAAGTCGGTTGCTTAACTGACTGAGCCATCCAGGCGCCCCAAAAAAGAACCTTTTTATGTGTATATTTTTAAGCATAAACAAAGGAGGGATACTGTAAGAATTGAGTGGTCAGCTTGTCAAATGTTCCCTCCACCTGTGACCACATGCAGAAATAAGTGTGTCGTTATCCACAGATTTTGGAGTTGAGTCAGATCTGGAGCTATCATTCAGCTAGCCACCAAGGAGAGTAACAGTCTGAAAAATATCCAGAGCTTTTCTGTTTCCCAGGGAGTGTTTTGAGATTAAATAGGTTTCTGGGGAAGTAGCAAGTTAAAGAAAATTGGTTTGTACCCTGGATGTGAAGAATTCTGCTCATTATTTTAAAGTCCTATTCTAAAACTTCCTTGAACTTGATTGTACGCCAGGAACAGTGATGTGGGGGAGACTCCAGGATAAGCTGTTTTAAAGGGCTTTACAGTTTTAAGCATATGAGTCCTTAACAAAGAGCTTCACATAGAACTCCCCTGAGGGGTCCATCATCTGGGGACAATGGTCCTTTCCTAAAGCCTCACAATGAATTGGTAGAAAGTTCTTGACCCTTTTCCTCAGACTGAGTTGCTTTTTAAAAAAATTATGCCTGATGAAAATATGCTACTTTATCTTATAATGGACCACTCTGTCCTACAAATGCTGGAATGCTGAAATCCCTTCTCTCTGCTGACCTCTTTCTTCCTTTCATTCTCCTGCTTTCCGGCTGCTTCCTCTCCCCCTCCCAACTTCTCCTTTTATTATTTTTCATCTCATTTCACCGTTGTCTTTTTGCTTTTTCTGAAGTTACCCTTCTCCTAATCATTTCTGTGGCTGGAGAGGGTCACTGCTTTGTCTTTCTGAGAGAATATCGGGGAAGCATCTCCTTCTTTCCATATGTCACATATTGAAAGTTCCTCCATCGTCACAGAGCTCTGGCACCTGAGATGTAGCAATGACCGAAGGCTTCCTAATGCCGGATGCACGTGTAGGAGACCTGGGTCTCTGGCAATGCTCAGTGGGCTGGTTTTGTCCCCAGAGGATATTTGGAAATATCTGGAGACATTTTTGTTGTCTTAACGTGGTGGTGGGTGGGGGATGCTATCGGCATCGGGCGGGTAGAGGCCAGGATCTCTGTGAAACGTTCTACAGTGCACAAGACAGCACCGCCCTCCAACGAAGAATGCCCTGCCTCTAAGTGTCATAGTGCGTAGGTAGGAAACCCTGCTATATGGCGATGAGGCTGCAGTCCTCAAGTGAAAACCCTCTTTTTTTATGAGTATCTAGATCTGGGTGAAAATAGGACCATGCTTATCTGGGGATTTCCTTATTCGTGTCCCGTCTTGTACTGAGGTGAACCAAATGCCAAGGTGGCCCAGAAGCCAGCCTCATAGGAGGTGAAGGGCCTTGGGTGAGAAGCCTGGAGAATTGAGGTTTGAGTCTGTCATCAATTACTGTCACTTCCCCTCTAGATGACCTAGTCACCTCGCCTCCCTCGGTTTCAGCTTCTTGACCTGAAAAATGAAGTGCTCGGAATGTAAGCTCTCTGAGGCCCTTTCAAGTGTAACGACATCGAGGATAAAACTTATTTAGCTTTCTCTTCATCTTTTCAAAAATGAACATGAATATCAGAAACAGAGATATGGCCCAAATATTATATTGAGCTTTTGAGAGGTACCCTGGACTGCTTTTTTCGATCAGAGAGGCTGTGCAACCAGCTTTGATGAAATAGAAAAACAAAATAGACAGCTTCTTTGAGTTGCTTGTTATGACTCATGACATCATAACTGGTCGTGATGATACTAAGTACAGAGATGAGCTAAAGCACTGTATTGTGGGGTACAGTGAGCAGGACATAATGCCTACTGTTTTCCTTTGCTGTGACTCTGTCTTCTAGTGATTTCAGGTGGGAAACAGACGGTGGGAATCCAGTAACTTTCTAAGAAGTAAACATCCCGTTTTTGGGCAATGCCTTCGGTTCTGCAGATGGGGTGTAGTATGGGTGGGGAATCACCACTGAAAAACCCTCAACTATTATTTGGTTTTCCATTTTTAATGTAAAGCAGAGAGCAAGGCTTACGTTTCATACAGGGTCCCAAAATCCCAAGATAACAATCCTCCCTGTATTTCTAAATCAACCTTTTGGAGGATAAAAGAACTTAGAAGAAGGAAAACGTGGACATACAGATGGAACAGTCAAGATGAAAGATTGGTTCCTAGTGCCTTGGATCACAACTGAGTAGTATTCTTCACGAATTTCAAAAAGTATCAGATTGTGCTGTGACTCCCACTTGTTAATTCCAGTCCTGAGTGTGCCCAGTTCAGGCGTTGTGCAGTATCGAGAACCTTTAGAGTTATCCAGCCAAAACAAGAATTCCTTGAGTTGCAAGGAATTCAACTTCCAAGGCCTCTGGATGTTGGAATCTGCCACACAGTGATTTCTGATGTTAGCGCCAGACTGTTGTATGTAATAAGCATACCATGTTTATTTCTACAATCCCCAAGCTTGCAACTATTTGGAAATCAGGAAACTCACTTCCTGTGACAGAAGAAAACATCTCTGCCCACATTCATCCCACCTGTGCCCTTTTCCTCCTTCCTGCTGACACTTTTACACAATAAAATGCTGTCTGTTTAGAATAATAGAATCAGAACCAGATGGACAAGGACACTTTCCCTAGTGCAGATTAATTACCAGCATTGAATTCAGAAGTGAAGAGAATGTAAAGAAGGGGTGTTAGCCATACAGAACCTCGACACCATGAATCTTCATTCTCTGAAATGGATCTAAAATTAGAATATGTATGGAGGTATGTGTCACCTATCTTTGTCTGCCTGTCTGTCTATCTATCTATCTATCTATCTATCTATCTATATCTATAATACTTAATTTAAAGAGGTTTAAGACTCCTTAGGAAATGACACTTTTTAAATTTCTTTAATGACTATTGTAATGTAGAAATAGTTCTGTTTCCTTTTCTTTTATTGACTCTCATCACTTCCCTTCTGGAGTGCTGTGTTTTGTTTTCTCAACCTCTTTACCACAGCAGTGCTCTAAACTGTTGAAATCATTCTGCTCTCATCTCTGCACATTCAGTTGATGTGAATGTCACTCTTGTAATCTTTTCCCAGAAGTTGTAAATAGTGACTCCAGATTTTAGTCACCAGTGAAGAGTCGTATAAATAGTAGCAATCCAAGACATTGGAAACACTTTAAAGAAAAGGGAGATGAGTTAAAGAAGGCTGGCTGTGATTCCTTAATGCCTGAGAAACTTTACAGTGGAAAGTATTAAAAAAATCTTCCCCGGGGCGCCTGGGTGGCGCAGTCGGTTAAGCGTCCGACTTCAGCCAGGTCACGATCTCGTGGTCTGTGAGTTCGAGCCCCGCATCAGGCTCTGGGCTGATGGCTCAGAGCCTGGAGCCTGTTTCCGATTCTGTGTCTCCCTCTCTCTCTGCCCCTCCCCCGTTCATGCTCTGTCTCTCTCTGTCCCAAAAATAAATAAACGTTGAAAAAAAAAATTAAAAAAATAAAATAAAATAAAAATAAAAAAATCTTCCCAGAGAGTTTGCAACTAATATTCATTGCAGTAAATTCAAGTACCCTAACAAAGCAGTTGAAATGAATATGGTGATTTTTTATTATAATTTTTTTCATGTGTATTTTTGAGAGTGTGCAGTGTGTGTGTGTGTGTGTGTGTGTGTGTGTGTGTGCACGCACACGTGTGCACATGCACGCGGGAGATGGGCAGGGAGAGAGGGAGACAAAGGATCCGCAGTGAGCTCAAGGCGGAGCTCGAACTCACGAACCATGAGCTCATGATGTGAGCTGAAGTTGGATGCTTAACCAACTGAGCCACCCAGTTGTCCCAAAATTAATGTGCCGATTTTAACAATGGGGCAAAGAAAGAGAGGTAAAGAACAGAGCAAAAATAATATTTAAAACTTGAAATTGAAAAGAATGAGAGGCTCTAATGTGAAAGGGATATTTTTAAAAAGTAAAATGAAAGAATGGAGAAATAATATGTTGTATAAAAGAGCCTGGTATTGTCTTTAAAACATCCATAGTGGACAAGGAAAAATAGAAAGCATACTTTCAAAAGTCATTGAAATCTTGAATCAAATTGTGCATTTAAGGGAAGGGAGTAGAAATTAGTTTTCTAAGAATTAAGGAGTAAAAAAGAACATTGGCAATCAGTGGTTCAGAAAGAAGAAAAATCAGCCACCTAAGAATCTCCTGGGGTTCTCCAAATGTGGGAGAATGGCAAACAGGCATCCCAGCCACCTCTGTCACTTGATTTGCCCTGCATCACCCTGGCCACCACCCCTGGCTGCAGTTTGTGGTGTGCTAACTAGTGTGGGGCCTTCTTCTGGGTCCTTTGTATCTTCTTTTACCATCACAGATATGCTGTGAGATGTTGTCTTCATTTTATAGGTGTCAGTGGAAGCCTCAGAAAAGTTTGGGGGGGTGCCCGGGTGGCTCAGTTGGTTAAGCGTCTGACTTCAGCTCAGGTCATGATCTCACGGTCTGTGAGTTCAAGCCCTGCATTGGGCTCTGTGCTGACAGCTCAGAGCGTGGAGCCTGCTTTGGATTCTGTGTCTCCCTGTCTCTCTCTCTCTCTCAGTCTGCCCCTCTCCTGCTCACTGTCTGTCTCTCTCTGTCTCTCAAAAATAAACAAACATTTTTTTTAAAAAACTTCTAAAAATTTTTTTTAAAAAAGAAAAGTTTGGGGCATCTGGGTGGCTCAGTCGGTTAGACGTCTGATTCTTGGTTTTGGCTCAGGTCGTGATCTCACAGTTTGTGAGTTCGAGCCCCTCATCAGGCTCTGCACTGACAGCATGGAACCTGCTTGGGACTTCTCTCTCCCTCTCTCTCTGCCCCTTCCTGGCTCTCTCTCTCTTTCTCTCTCAAAATATAAATAAACATGAAAAAAGTTATATATTTTGACTAAAACCGAGCAGCTGGTTAAATGAACTCCGGTATTTGAACTCAGGCCCCATGGACTCCGAGACCTAGGCTGCTCACCATTTTGCTCTTGGGCTTGCCATTTCAAACTGAACATCAGGATCTCAGGTGCTTGTGCTTTTTCACCCCATGTATGCTTCTGTCACAGTAACCAGGTTGCAGCCAGAAGTACACGAAGAACTAAGGTATATTCTATTATCACTATTGTGACTAGTGTTTTAGCTTGTTAGCATCCTGAGATCTCTTAATTTGGGATTCTTTACTGTAATGTACCCTGTGTTGTTTTGCCTGGCTTTATTACTGAATGAACACCCTAAGCAAGGTCTCCAGACAGCTGTTAGAAATGTGGAAGTCAGGCTGGCTTCCTGGGGAAGGAGATGGGTTGCAGGATGTGAGGAAAGAAGAAGGAAGATCACATTGGTCAGGCCCATCAATCTGAGTGCCTGCTTCCTGTTCTTAGGGCCTTGTAGCATCTTTCATTGCCAACGGAAACGCCATCCTGATGGTGAAAAATATAGAATGCCTCAGCAGTGTTTTCATTAGAGGCCTATCTCTAACATAAAAACACCCTTCTTGGACTATGAGGGATGGGAGAATAACGAGCTGCTGAGGTCCCTGAAGAATAATTTTGGCGAGTGGGGCGCCTGGGTGGCGCAGTCGGTTAGGCGTCCGACTTCAGCCAGGTCACGATCTCGTGGTCCGTGGGTTCGAGCCCCGCGTCGGGCTCTGGGCTGATGGCTCAGAGCCTGGAGCCTGTTTCCGATTCTGTGTCTCCCTCTCTCTCTGCCCCTCCCCCGTTCATGCTCTGTCTCTCTCTGTCCTAAAAATAAATAAACGTTGAAAAAAAAATTTATAAAAAAAAAAAAAAGAATAATTTTGGCGAGTGGCAGCGTCCCTTTGTAATAGTAATAGCTCGAGATCATTGACTGCTGAGTAGGAATAGTCCCTGTGTTAAGTACTGTATATCCTTTTAATATTACCATAATAACTCTATGTATTACTAGCGCTCTCTCACAGATGAGGAGTCTGAGACAGAGAGAGGTTAAGTAGCATACCCAAGGTCATACAGGGAGTAAGTGAAAGCTGGGATTTAGAGCCAGGCCTTGCCCTCTACATTCCATGGCCTCTACTTCTTTCCCGTTGATCAAAACGAGATGGGTTATTCTTAAGAACTTAGGTCAGACTCTCCTGTTTGTGTTTTTTTCTTAAAATTAAGATGTTTTCCACAACAGTTTTGGATTTCTGTAAAAATCGAGCAGATAGTAGAGTTCCCACACACCTCCCTCTGTTCCCCCTACTATTCTCACGTTAATATAGCGCATTTGTTACAGCAAATGAACCAGTATTGCTACATTGTTAACTGAAGTCCATAGTTTATTCAGATTTCCGTACTTTTTACCGATGTCCTCTTTCTGTTCCAGGATCCCGTTCAGGATACCATATTCCATTTAGTTTGTCATATCTCCATAGACTCCTCTTGTCTCCATAGACTCACTCCTCTTGGCCATGACAGCTTCTCAGACTCCTCTGGGTTTTGATGACCTTAACGGTTTTGAGGTCAGATATATTGTAGGATGCCCCTTTATTGGACTTTTTTTCTCATAATTAGACTGGATTTATGAGTTTTCGAGAGGAATCTTACAGAGATAAAATGCCATTCTCATCACATGATGTCAAGGACACACACTGTCAGCATGATTTATGACCATTGTTGGCCTTGATTACCTGGCTGCAGTAGTAGTTCTCAGATCTCTCCACGGAGAGCATCTGCCCTCCACACTCTTCCTTCCCGTACTGTGTTATTTGGAAGGAAGTCACTATGCACAACCCTCAATTAAGGACTGGGGAGTTTTGCACCTCCTCTGTTAGGGTGAAGTATCTAATCAATGTATTTGGAAAACTTCTGTGTGGGACGTTTGTTACCCCCATTTATTAGTTTATTTAATCATCTAGATCAGTATGAAGTAGGTGGATACTTTTTTTGTGCTTTGGGTTATAATACGATGCTAGTTTATTCCTTGCTCAGATTGTTCCTGTTTTGGCCACTGGGAGCTCTTTTGGTAGACTCCCGTGCACTTTGACATGTACCTGTAGCATTTGTGGGGTTATTTGGTTGTTTGAGGCCTTCTTACTTTCTGGCACTACACGATGCCCTAGGCTCATCTTCTAGATTTCCTGCCCCCGACCTAAAATCAGCCATTTCTTCAAGGAGCCCTGGTTCTTTCCATTGGAGAATGGCATCAGAATCCAAGATTCGCAGCTGGCAGGGCTAGGAGATTTATGTTTACACAAATTACCAATTACGTAAATACAGATATTTATGTGTAACATTTTGTATCTATATTATGTTTAACACGAGTTCTTGCTGATGCCTCCAGTTCTAACCTGCTACCACATAGATAGCTCTAGTCTGCTCCCCTTGCTTATTTGTATATTTCCTCTGCGACAGTGAGAAAAGTGGCTTCCACCATCTGCCAGATATTTACTTAATTGTTCAGCTTCGGTTATCCGTGTATAGCAGTATCAGAGTTGTTAACTCATACCCTAGCGGGAAACAACTTGATCAACTAGAACATGGTGCTTATGTATAAGTTCCTTTGGCTTTAGCCCTTGGTCTTACAGACTGCCCTTCTTCTTTTTTAAAATAATGAAAATAGCTAATATTTTTTGAGGACTTACTATGTCCTAGGAACTATTCTAAATACTTTGCATGTATTATTGCTTGGCCTCACAACAATTCTACGAGGAGGCATGTGTTATTCCCATTTGACAGATGAGGAAGCTGAGGCACAAAGAGGCTAGGTTACAGCTAGTAAGCCACAGAACCAGGATCCCAGTTAGGCTCTCCAGAGACTGTTCACCACATTGGCTGTACTGCTCATGAACAACGGGCACTTCAGAACCCTTTCAGTTTAGTTTTGTTTGTTTGTTTTTTTCCTTTTCTAGTGGAGTGCAGTCACTGACACACTGGATAAGGTTTGGTGATCTGGAGTTAGCTCTGTGCACAATAATTCTCTTCAGTTTCTATAAATTTGCCTTCAGATATCAGGGCCCGCACATCTAGTTTGGGAATAAAGGAGTGGATCAACACGCCTGACTTTGGCTAATTGGTTTCAGGCTTGTCTCTTCCTATTCTTGGTCCTTCCCCACCCATATTTACTGTGTATTTCTGTGTGTCCTTTCTATCACAGTCTTCCTCCCCCTCCCCCTTGCCTTGGAGCTTTCTCTCCGTAACTGCCTCATGGCCCCTCACTGGTTCTGTGCCATGGGCTTGCCTGATGCTTAGCACTGAATCTGGCCCTGTTTGCATTTACTTTTCTGACACTCCTAATTCCTCTTTCGCTTACCCTCCTCGTGTTCTAATCCCTGCTCAGCCTCTGTACCAAAACATGCTGGAAATGTACAAGAAAGCATCGCAAGACGACCTTGACAAGTCCAGATAGTAATGCTTCCATCTTTTCCAGGCTTTTTCAGAAAAAAAGAGAAACACATTTTCTGTAGCCTCCTTTGTTCTTTCTCATCAGGGAAACCTTCTAGCCAGAGGTCTCAGAGGCAGCTTCTAAAGGGCAGCCTTCTCTGAAAAGGAAAATCTGCTCTGTGACTAGGAGAACAAGGTGGAGGGGTCTAGCTCAGAGTCACTGTCAAGGCCACTTTGCTTTCTTCCCCTGAAGGGCAGAGTGCATTGGCTCCCTCCCTCAGGGCTTTGCAGTGTCACCTGCCACATTGATCCAAAGGCCCACCCTCCACATGGATGTTCTTACCTTTTCTTTATGCGTTAGGAAAAGATCCGGTTTTTGGAGAATATCCTAACATAGAAAAACATTTCACTGCTTTTGAAAAAATGGTCCCATATCTTATTAAGTAACAATAAATTATGATCTCAAATAGACTTCTGGGGAGAGAAGAGAACTCTAAATGGACAAAGTTATTCTTTTTGTCATAATAATCCTATTTCTTGGCTGGGAGCTTATACATCATGAGAGAGATGACTTCATATTTTGAAAATTTCTCATTAAGCCTTTTACCAATTGTAGAATATTTTACTACCAGTGGGATTTTAATATGATTTAATACATATGCATTCAAATCCCTATATGTATTTAAATATCTGTGGTTTGAGCATACTAGCAGCCTAGACAGTCAGCCCTCTTACTGCATTGCATGCCTGAAGGTCCCCACGGTGGCCGTCAGTTCTGTACTTTTTCCTTGTACCTCTCGGCTAAGGCATCTGTCTAGTATTTTCCAACCAGGTGTTACGAAGTGTGATTTCTGTTTGGCTAAGAAATCAAATGAGTGTTCCATTCCTCCCCTCTCTTCCACAAACACTTCGAGGTTAGAGAACACCCTGCTAAAGAATGAATGGATTAACCAAGAAATTAAAGAGGAAATAAAGTGCATTGAAGCCAATGAAAATGAAAACACGACAGTCCAAAACCTTTGGGATACAGCAAAGGTGGTCGTAAGAGGAAAGTATAGAGATTGCTCCAGACCTTCCTAAAGAAGGAAGAAATGTCTCAAATATACAATCGAACCTTACACCTAAAGAAACTGGAAAAAGAACAGCAAATAAAGCCCAAAGCCAGCAGAAGAAGGGAAATAATAAAGATTAGAGCAGAAATCAATGATATCAAAAAAAAAAAAAAAAAAGTGGAACAGATCAATGAAACCAGGAGTTGGTTCTTTGAAAGAATTGACAAAATCGATAAACCCTTAGCTGGATTTATTGAAAAGAAAAAGGAAAGGACCCAAATAAATAAAATCATGAAGGAAAGAGGAGGGATCACAACCAACAATGCAGAAATAACAATAATAAGAGAATAATCTGAGCAGTAATATGCCAACAAATTGGGCAATCTGGAAGAAATGAGTAAATTCCTAGAAACGTATAAACTACCAAAAGTAAAATAGGAGGAAATAGAAAATTTGAACAGACTCATAACCAGAAATTGAATCAGGAATCAAAAATCTCCCAACAAACAAGAGTCCAGGAACCCTCTCTTCTCTTCCTATTCTTTAAATAGGTCTACTTTATATCCCTTGAAAGTGTTTTGCCCTCTCTTACCTCAGGATCTTTGCTTATGCTATTGGCCCAGAGTCTTTACCCCACTAACTCTTCTTATACCTAAGATCTCAGCTAAACATTGTTTCCTAAATCCTTCTTTGGAATCCCTCTTGTGACATTCATCACATACACAGTTTTTAGGAGTATGGAAGATAAAGGGCACTCAAAAAATATTAATTAGTGAATTAATTCTCCCCAAGGGCCTGTTTCTTTAGAAGTACAAGTCTCAGAAGCTGTGTCAGTCCATTCCACACATTGATGTCTGAGCACGTCTCCCTGTTCCTTATAGACCATTGTGATAGGGTGAACAAGGTCACCAAGAACGCCTGAGGTAGAAAAGGCAATTTTCTGAGGGGTTGTCCCCTCAGCTGTCAGGTTTGGGCTCCTTGCCCCATGGCCACCCACCCAGCATGCTTACTTGGGACTGAGGGGTTTTGCTCTGTAACCCATTAAAGATTACTTTGGTGGGGCGCCTGGGTGGCTCAGTCGGTTAAGCGTCCGACTTCAGCTCAGGTCACGATCTCACAGTCTGTGAGTTCGAGCCCCGCATCGGGCTCTGGGCTGATGGCTCAGAGCCTGGAGCCTGCTTCCAGTTCTGTGTCTCCCTCTCTCTCTGCCCCTCCCCCGTTCATGCTCTGTCTCTCTCTGTCTCAAAAATAAATAAACGTTAAAAAAAATTAAAAAAAAAAAGATTACTTTGGAGAAGGAGGTCATGTACTGCCTTTCCTCCTTACTGAGTTTACATTATGTCACAATCGAAATCTTTGCGTTTGGTTTCAGAAAGTACTTCTTCAGTCTTCACAAGTCTTCCAAGAAGCATGTCTTGCAGTTTATATTAGAGTTTGATGTCCCTGAATTGATTTGTCCTGAGGAGAATGCCTTAGGTGGTGCGTGTGTGTGTGTGTGTGTGTGCATGTGTGCATGTGTGCATGTGTGTGCGGGCTTGCGTGTGTATCTGTTTGTAATAGCAGGCCTGGAGCCACACGTGTTGTCACACAGTTTGTATTTCATGTCATCCTTTCTGTTTGGGTGGCAGATTCTTTGAGGGATTTCCATACGTGCTGATTTTCACTGAGCCATTTTTACCTTTTTCAGTCCCTTCCTTTTGTGATTTATGGCAAGTAGTTTTAAGACGCCTAAAAGTTACATTTCTCTTTGGGTATCTTGAAATGTCCTTCTTGACATTATGTCCTGTGAAGTCACAGCTGATCAGTGTCAGGTAGATGAAGGCAGGTATTATATCTCTTCTCTAGGTACGGGTCAGTGGAGTTGAGTGACTCCCCACCTCCCTTTGTTCACAGGTGGCACAGCTGGATGGGAATTGGGTTTTCCTTCTTCAGCCTTCTTTCTTGTTCTGGTACAGAACCAAGTAGCTTCTCTAGCTCAACAGTCATACCTTTCCTGTAAGTTTGTGATTTTGAAGCAGATTTCCCTTCAGTATTGAGGTTTTTTACATTCTGCCCAGTAATCAGTTCTGGTTGCTATGTAAGCCAGACCTTGGGAGTGGAGCCAGGAAGGGTAAGTTGGAAAGGCATTGGCCAGTAATCCTGTTGGCTGCCATGATTTTGTGATGTTGCTTTCCTTTTTGAAATCTCAGATGTTTCACATTTTATCTGCTTTATAGTCTATCAAGAGCGGGAAGTTTTCTTCCCAGGAGTAGTAAACATAAAGCTACTGTGAGCTTCGGGCACATGTCCAGGACTTTCCAGAAAACCTCCCTTTCTGGCATGCTGATAATTGGCCTGACGGCAGACCCCGTGTTGTATTGTGCTGTTTGTGTGTATCTTTCCCTTCTTCTCTTCCTTCTTCCTCCTTCCCCCTACACTCCTCTTTTCTGTGAAAATGCTTTTTCTAGCCAAGTCAGGGTCTGGGTTTGTAGTAACTTCCACAGTCCTCTTAGGCTAAGCTGTGGGAAGGGCACTGTCACAAAGGGTGGAACGAATAGCTCGGCAGAGCTAGTTAAAAACGTCAGACTGAGGAGGACAAAATGTGCACCTAAAGGCGAGTCCAATCTGGATTCAGGTCCCTTTTCAGGACTCCTGCAGACCTTCCGAGGCTGCACTTTCCGTGGAAGTAAGCGCTAAATGATGTGTCCTGTAGAGATGCAGAAGTACACGGAGATGCGAACAAGGATACACCTTTTGTAATTGTTTGTAGTTGTGAGAACACGAAAATAACATAAACATTTGTATACTAGTAGAAGAATCCTTCTATTAATTATCGTGTGTCCACACAGTGGGAAACAGTAAGGTAGATCTGGAGGCAGTGAATGGAGTGGTGTCTGTTTCATACCATTCAGTGGGAACAAAAATCCATGTTGGCTGATCTATGCACAGTATATCTATTTAAGTATATATACATATCCACTGAAAAGACTGGAAGGATATACTCCAGACTGTTAATAGGTGGTCATGGAAATGGGATTGTGGAATGGGTCACAGAAATGGAAAACGGAAGGGAAGTGATATTTTGCTGTTTTCGTCTGTATACATTTGTAATATTTACTTTTTTGCAATAAATAATCAGTTTTGTAACTTGAAAACTAATATTTATGGGAGGCCAAGGAGTAAAAGTTAATATCTTTTACTATGTGTCTTTTTCCTGTGATTCTGGATTTCTGCCTGGCTTTTCTTTTAAGTTATGCAACTGAGGAGTCACTAGGGTCATTGTGTTGCTGGTCTCGTTGTTGGGTGGGTGTTCTTTTTCATTTTTATTGGTTGATGTGAATTCTTGTCCCTCCATGTCTGTTTTTTCTATCAGTGTCATTGGAAGAGTATTCTCTCACCGAAATATTAAATATTAAATGAGTAGTTATATTAATCAGATCAATTTATGCTTCTTTTGAGAATTACAAAACTATATGTAGGACTCAACCTGATGAAAGCAAATGTCAGGTTGTCCTATGTTCCAGCCTGTTCCCCCACCAGTGTGCCTACCCCAGTTCTGGGCTCAGCGCTTGTCAGGGAAGAAGAGAAATTATTCATAGAAAACATCTTGTTCCTTATAAAAAGGAAGTGTTAGAATGCTACTTCATCATTTTCTTCTTCAGTTCATCATATGGTTTTGTGTGTGTGTGTGTGTGTGTGTGTGTGTGTGTGTGTGTGTGTGAAGAAAGGAGAAATAATGCAATGTGTGGGCTCTTAAAAAGTAGAAGTCCATCAATTTTCGGGGGCGTGAGTGTTTCAACATATGAATGGGGGGACATAAGCATTCATACATAACACGTGATTTTGCAGGTAAACTGAGGATTGAAGGCCCACTGAGGAGACTCCATTAATTTCATTTTGCTTATGTTTTCATTAAATCCCAGGTCCCATATTAATTTCCTCGAATCTTTTGGGAGGGAGTGAAACTTTTGTTTGGCTTTTTATTTAATCTGGACTAAAGATTTAGAGAATATTTTAATTATTTCTGTGGTTTTATGTTACCTATTTCCAACATACGCATGTGAATATTATAGTTCCAAAGGCCCTCGTGTCCTTGTTAGTAAAGCAATGATATACACAGCAGTGAAACCAATTAGTAAATTTATTTTTCTTCTGTTTGCACTTCACCTCCAAAGGGTAAGCATTGAATTGGCTTTGGTTGTACGTATGCCTGTATTGTAGTCCGGCTTCATGGTAGGAATTTGGGATGTGTGGAATTTAGGCACACCTGTCAAAGCCCAGCCTGCAGGTTCACTACCATCCTTGTAGTCTCTTTACAGGTTGTTAACTAAGTGAACAATTTGTTTGAAGGATACTTAGATGATAATTTAAAGAGGCGCTAAGCCTTTTTTTTTTTTTTTTAATCAGCTGAAGAATTTTGGTCAGTTGTGTCGTTAGCTAAAATGAAGTATCACATCACTGTCACTAAAACATGGATTGATTAATTTATAGCCCCTGTCATCTCCAGCCATCATGAGTGCATCCAGCCCAGCACGTCCTCTTTGAACATGAAGCGCAAAATGATAGCACTCAAAACTTTTTATCCTTTTCGCCAGTCAGCTGTTTGTCTTTTCCAGTGGATGTGGGGCTGTCCCTAACCTAAGACAGCACACGCGTGTTCTTAATACCATGGTGGGGGTGGGGGAGGGGGTGTGCACACGTCACGGCCCTGTCTCTTTTTGTGCCCTGACCCTTGTCTTGCCTAAGATATTCTCTGCTGAGCCATCAGAGGAAATCGCCTTCACAGTGGCTTTGCTTCTCAAGGTTTTGTCCCTTACCTTTCAAAGACCTACCTCTCTGTTAGGTACTCTTTCTCCTACATATTCTTCTCTTATAATTTGAAAAGCAAAAGGATAATTGGGGGGCACATTTTTGGGGTACTTATGCTGAAACCCTGGTAATCTTTGTAAAATTAAATTAATGCTGTTATCTTTTCCAAACCTAGGCACTTCCTGTCATTAGACGGATTTCAGGCCTACTGTCAGTTATTTCCTAAAATGTTAGTACAGTTGATTTTGTGGTTTCTGATGTGAGTGAATCCAGAACTGGAAACACATAATCTCCTTGTGCACAGATTGCTTTGAAGTTGCTTCAGGACTCACTAAATCTCCTTCTGCGTGTCTTCCCGCACCCCCCCCCCCCATATGAGTTTTTCCAAAGTTTTTGGTCCTATCTTTTTTTGGAACTTAATCAGTCTTTCCCCAGCTCTACAACCACCACTTAAAATAATAAGATAAATAATATTTATTATAAAATAATAAGATAAATAAGATAAAATAATAATAATTGTCAGCTTGTCTTCAAGTGCTTTAACTTCATTGACATTGACAGGAACTTTTGGGTGAATTCTCTGTTGACCCCTGGTTTTGTGAGGTATCTCTGGGTGAGGCCATGGTATCCAGGTCTCGTTTTGAGTCCCCACATCCAGTTGGGTACAGTGACTCTCCATTTCTCTTTCTCAGTGCAATCGCCTCGATCCTGAGGGCCTGGCTTGACCAGTGTGCAGAGGACTTCCGAGAACCCCCTCACTTCCCTTGCTTACAGAAACTGCTGGATTATCTCAAACGGATGATGCCAGGCTCCGATCCGGAGAGAAGAGCGCAAAATCTTCTGGAGCAGTTTCACAAGCAAGAAGTGGAAACTGACAGTGAGTACTGACTTGATTCCAGGGAACAAGTTAGATTCTGGTTCTGTAGTCCCCTTGTTGACAAAACGTTCTCCCTGTACTTGATGAATGACCTTGGTTGGTCTCACAGAGACAAGCTGCTGGGGGGATTGGTGGTGGGTAAAAATTCTAAAGTTTATCTCAGTGCTAATTACAGAGCCTAAGAGTTTTAGAGCCAAGAAGGAGATTTTTAAGACCACCTGGTGTGGCGTGCTCATTATAGATAAAGAAACTGGCCCTGAGAAGTGCATTTCCTCAGGTTTCTTCTAATACCATAAAGAGGATGGTCCTCTTGATGGTCCTTTACCTTCTCTTGTCAACATGTCCCATGCTGAACTTGAATTTGCTTTTTATGATCTGCCTCGTGGCTCCTCTTTCTATCTAATGGAGGAAACCCATCACAACCACCACTATTCAGAGGGCGGGGATTTAAATGCAGTTGTGCTCCAGCCCTCACAAAAGTTCGAAAAGCCCTGAAAAAGTGTTTCTCTGTCAGCTAGAAAATGTCACTGTCATTGAGCTTCTCGGATGGCCTCATCAAAGGAAGTTTCTGTGGCTGTTTTTTCCTATTGGAGGAATTGACTGCCTGTTTTCAAGGACAAAGGAAGGGCCACCGCTGCAGGTCGTGGGCAGCTTGGAAATATCAGGCTTTGAAGAAAGTCAGAAAGAGGTTAGGACAGGCTTTCAGTGTGACGATTTATCCCCCCACTGGCCTGCCGGGTGATGGTTGCCATGGCGGCTGACCCACTTGGAGCTTTTGACAGGCATTTCCCTGAAGTGACGCCCGATTTCCTCAGTGAGGGAAAGGAAACGGTTCCTCATCACCGATAAGGGAAGCTGCCTGAGTGCCAAAGAAAATAACCTTAAATTCCAAACGGTACCTGTTGAATGTTTTATGTAGGGGGATCAGAGCGGTGGGTGCCGGCAGGGGGGCGGTACAATCGCATCATTAGAAGCTGACTGCCAAGTACCCGTATCTAAGATGACTTCATCTGCCGGGAATGTTTGAATACCAGGGGCACTCCTCCAGCTGCCGGACCTGAACTCCCTTCAGGCCTCCCCGCCTGTCTTTGAGCCAGAGTGGAAAATGCTATGTTAGAGCCCAGCTCTCTCCCCACTGGGGCTGCCCCTGGCTCCGGGCCTAATTGGGGAACCGGTGGGACCAGTCGTTCATTGTTTCCGACCCAGGACTGGAAGGCAGAACTCATTTGGCAGGCTGAGGCAGGGGAGAGGGAGACTGCCTGACTTTGGAAAGGCTTTTATGCAATGCTCGAAAATGAATTTTTTTGGAGTTTGGAAAATTTTAATCAAGAAAGCTCCAAACTCTCTGTTTATTAAGCACAGTAGTCATCACGGAAAAGGAGTTTTAGGAGCTTGGTTCTCATGGGCTTATTTTGCCCAATTTCATGCTGGCAAAAGCAAAAGTTTTCCTACATTGTTTTTTAAAAGTAAAATTTTGCTTCAAGTTTTTACTTACTTACCTCTGGAAGAGAGTCAAAAGCGGAAACAGTGAAGGCATGGCCTAGGCCCCAGAGAGAAAGGACTACGTAATCTTCTCACACAGCAACATCCAAGGCACATAGAGGTTGCCGTGAGTGTTTGTTGAATGAATGAGGGGGTCTGACCTTATCACACATCCTCTTGGGCTGGTGTGGGTCAGCCTCTGCACGGCAGAGTGATTGGGATAGATTTATAGAGTAGCTAGCAAAAGGGATGAGAGGCCCATTCTGAACCTTTGCGATTTCAATTGTTTTATTCCTTTGCTGAATTGGAGAGTACCAGAGTTTTGTGGAGGCAGAGTGGTGAAATCATAGGGTTTTAGGTTTTGTTTTTTTTTTTTTTTTTTTAAAGCTCATGCCTGTTTGTGTTCCAGCTTTGGAGGCAGGCATGGATCCCCTCCTACTTCTAACCCAGCCCCGTTCACATGAATCCTTTCAGCTCCAGGGGGAGGAGTCCATCCTTAAATCACGTACCTCTCAGCAGAGTCATCAAGTACTCAAGTACTCGTGGTACTGTGACAGGGGGAGTGATGTGGGGTCCACTCTCAGCACCCCTATCCCCTGGAAAACTAAGGAAAGGCCATCTCAACTTGATCCGAGATGCGTAAAAGTCTTATTCTACAAAGGAAAAGAGAAAAAGCTTAAAATGTAAACATTCTGGGGGAGTAGTAACGCACTGATTTAAATTTCTGCTAACATAGAACTGAATGCAACTAGCTTTTTTAGTTTTTGTTTTTGTTTTGTTGAGAACAGATTTAACAGGAGAGCAAGGAGTGTGAAGGGGTGGAGGTGTGGGGGATGAGGTTGGAAAACAACCTAGGACAGGTTCTGGGGAGTGGGGGCTGGGGTTCACATGAAACTTCATCCAATTCCACACTCTTTCAAAATGGAGTCTGGGGGCGCCTGGGTGGCGCAGTCGGTTGAGCGTCCGACTTCAGCCAGGTCACGATCTCGCGGTCCGGGAGTTCGAGCCCCGCGTCAGGCGCTGGGCTGATGGCTCAGAGCCTGGAGCCTGTTTCCGATTCTGTGTCCCTCTCTCTCTGCCCCTCCCCCATTCATGCTCTGTCTCTCTCTGTCCCAAAAATAAATAAACGTTGAAAAAAAAAAAAAACAAAAACAAAAAAAAACAAAATGGAGTCTGGAGTTCTGAGCCCATGGGCTGAGTCCTTCAGCTTCTGATTTGGGATCCATGTAGTTATTATAGTGATTTCCACACCCCCTCACTTCTTCAGTCTATGCTCTGTGTAATTTACTAATTGATAATCTTATCCAAAATAAAGCTCAGGTGAATTTAGTTTCAGGTTCTTCTGCTTCATACATAACTTTAGGTGGAAGCTGAAAGTTGCTCCAAACATCTTGAGAATTCTAAGGACTTTCTTAGAATTCTGAGGATTTCATCAGCATTTCTGACACCATATGTCCCATTCTCCTACCTGATGCCTGGCCTGCTTTCATGCCCACTCCTTGCAGGCTTCTGGTTATAAATGGCCAGTGATTAAGAATTGCATAGTTGGGGCTTAAGAAGCAGTTTGATTGGTCCTTAAGCTGAGCAGAGGGTATGAGGGAGCCAAGATGAGGGAAACCCCCAGAATGTAGCCCAACTTTGCTTCTCTAGACTTTGCTCGACCTGGCTGTGTCCCTGGCCTAGCTATCAGTGGTTTACCAAGGGTAACATGAGGCCTCTGAACTTAATAAAGAATCTAAGAACAGATTAAGAAGACCTCCATTTTACTCAGATTAATTGTGCTTACTATTTTCTCCCTGTGGGTTTTCCGAAGGATTAGCCCTCTTCTTTCTTAATGAAAGAAGTTCAGTTTGACTCTACTAACAAGGTCATAAACAGTGGCACCAGGTGACTGACTTTTTTTTTCCACCTGTGAACAGATGGGTTTCCCAACACCATCTTCTTCAGCCTGGAAGAGGAAGAGGAACCGGAAGGTGGAGGGCCCGCAGAATTCACGTGCTTCCCAGAAGACCTTGTGGCAGAGCAGCTGACCTACATGGACGCCGTAGGTCTTCTCTTTGTGCTTCCGATGTGCTGCTACTTAAAATGTGGGGAGTGACAGTACTGGTGGGCTGGGGAGGGCAGTGGGGTAATTTGATTTAAGTCTTTTCGAATCCCCAGGAGAGGCTATGCCTGTAAATGCGGAGTGAAGATGGGACTTGAATCAATCATCTGAATAATTCAGGCTTAAGCTCTTCTTGCAAAGCTGGGTGAAGGTGCTTTTTACTTGGCACTCGATACATGGAAGTAAGAATTCTAACTCTCAGGAAACAAAATCTGTCCTGTTCCGTGGGTATTCTCTCCCTCTAGACTCATAAATATTTCAAGATCTGAACTGTTTATTTGGAGGATTGTGAAGCGGTCAAAGTATAAATTAGGATAAAATAAGTTCGCTGAATCCAAATGTGACTGTATCTGGCAGTTCATTTCCATGTGTGTCTCCTGTACTTTCCCGAAGTTTGTTAGCCGTGCATATTTGATCTCATCAGTCACATGTCCTAGCTCAGTGTCAGCTGGTAAATAGACTATTATAAATTATCGTGACGGTTTAAACTCTCGTACACTTACTACTTTGAAGAAAGCAGCAAATAAAGTGACAGAGTTTCCATCTGGTGAGCATGCAAATAAAGTATCAGAAGCAAATCAGATAGTCTACGTAAAGTAAATCCCTGTGTTCTCTCTTTTATATAAACCCTTACGTGTCTTGCCTTGAATTGCCATACAGATGAGAATCCCGTTTAGTTGACTAATTTGGCTTTGTTTTTGTTCCACGGTTGATAGCGTAAAAGAAAGACCGGAAACTTCATTGGCTATGACTTTTAGGCAAAGTCCTGGAAACCAGGCTTTATGTTCCTCTGTCTTTATTTTACTATGTGATGTTGGATAGTTTTTCCTTTTATATGTTTATTTTCTTTATTTAAAACATCATGTGAAATAGTGGCATTGATGACAGCATCACATGCACTGTACTTTGGAACACTTGTCAGGTGGTCACTGGGCATCCCTATGCATTATACACAATTCACGATCGTGAGCACCTAGAACGTACCGTGTGTATGATTCTGAGGTCAAAACCACCTCAACCACTTTTTTTTGATTAGTAGTATAGATTTTTACCTATCCTTCAAGATAGGAAAGTCAAAATGTTGTCGGTCACTTGAATTTTCTTTTGGCCGTTGTGTTCTGTTCAGTCGAGCAGATTGAGAAAGAACATGTGGGCTTTTCTGACCAGTTAACATATTAATTATTTACTTTTGTCCATTGAAGTAGACACCACGAGGCAAGTCAAGTAGAAAAGGGTTATTTGTCCGTTTACAAAATACCAATTCACAGATGACCCAGACTATGTGCTTTCCCATATGAAATGTCTGTGTTGTCCTTAAACTCAGCTTCTCTTCTGTTCCAGCAACTATTCAAGAAAGTAGTGCCTCACCACTGCCTGGGCTGCATTTGGTCTCAGAGGGATAAGAAGGAAAACAAACATTTGGCTCCTACCATCCGTGCTACCATCTCTCAGTTTAACACCCTCACCAAATGTGTTGTCAGCACCATCCTGGGGGGCAGAGAACTCAAAACTCAACAGAGAGCCAAAGTCATCGAGAAGTGGATTAACATTGCTCATGTAATTATCTTTTTAAAAATATTCTTTGTATTTAGTAGATACTGGAGACGATTCCTTCTCTCCGTTTAAATGGGTCTATCCATTTGGCTGAAAGGCAATCAGACAACATATGTGAGGACCCCCTGGGTTTTTGTTGCTGTTATTCTTCTTCCAAAGTAAGAAAAAATGGTCTTTCTTAAATAGGAGCTTATTTTGCCTCTTTATTTTTTAAAAATTTTAAAAATATTTATTTATGTTTGAGAGGCAGCGTGCGAGGGGGGGAGGGGCAGAGAGAGAGGAGACGCAGAGTCTGAAGCAGGCTCCTATGCGGGGCTCAAACCCACGAACCGTGAGATCATGACCTGAGCCGGACACTTAACCCACTAAGCCACCCAGGTGCTCCTATTTTTCCTCTTTAAAGAAAATCGGTCCCTTGCTCACTTCTTTCAGCTCATGGGCCTGCACACTGCTGCATCTCCAGGGTGACATATGCCTGCTTTTTCCCTTATAGTCACCAACTGAGTGTCAGTTCTGCCCCGTGTTCAGTAAATACAACTTGATGGTCTAAGTGCCAAACTGACTACTCTTCACCGCAGAATGATCACCTACCTAGGCACCCTTCCAGCACCCGGAAGCATTATGTCTTCTGCAGACTTGAAGAGCCAGTACCTTCTCAGAATCCTGAATCTCTTTCCTGAAGGACTGAGGTGCCCAGATTTCACATTAATCTGGGGCTTTTCTGAGGACCTTCTATCTGAAGGTAGAAGGGCAGAGTTTATTCCTAGGTCCGAATTACATTCTGCTGAGTGTCAGTCTGGGCTCTGGGTCAGCTGCTTACATACTGCATGACTTTCGCTTATCATTATCTTCATGACTGTGGAAACGTGAACAGTATTCAGTCAGTTGGTCACCAGACATTTCACGCGCTCCTAAATGCACATAAGCTACAATATTATGTAATTTGGGGACATTGTGAGGATAGGCACAATTAATGTAATCTTACAGGAGCCTGTAGTCACACAAGGAAGCCAAGATACTCTGAGATATGCTGGGATGATCTCAGCTGAGGCAGAAGAGGAGCGGGGCTCTCCGAGATAAGCTGCAGTGGTGGAGGGAGAAACCACTTCTGGGGGGATTGAGGAGGGCTTCATGGATAGGATGACTTTTGGACTTAGCTTTAATACTAGATAGAATTTTTGGTATTTGAAGATTGAGTTAGATTTTTTTTTTTCCTAGACAGAAGAAATTACATCAGCAAAAGCTATGTAATTAACAACAACTTTGAAAAATAATTATTATGTAAATATCTGATTAGTCCATGTTCTGGGTTATGTGAGTCAACCCTCAACCAAAACCCATTTTGCTTTCTATCCTAATATACTTTTTTCATTAAGCCCTCCTGTTTAGGGCATAATGTTTATTACATTTTCACACCCACACTCTCTCTCTCTGTCTCTCTCTTTGTATTTTACATTCTCTTTGTTGTCTTTGATCAAAGAGCAGGGCCATAATTGTGCTAGAGGATTTGCCTTATTTTGAATTTTTAGGTGCTCGGTTACCACAGACTTTTTCGTATATGAAAAAAGTAAGAGAACAGTGTCTTACAACTTAGATTTCTCCTATTCTGAATTGAGCTAATTTCTCAAGAGTTATAAAAAGAATTTCTGATTGAGTGGAATAAAGCATGGAATTTCTGCCTTCTCAGAATGAGAAGAAAATATTTTTGTTTTGGCCATAAATGCCGTATCTTTTAATCCATTCCACTACTTAGAAAGTCTATAGCAAGAATACAGCATCTGTGTGTATGACAGTGTGGCTCAAACAATGACTTTTGGTCCAAATTAAATACAAATTGTGCACATATGTGTTAATAAGAAATGCAAGTTGAACAATTTGAGGTATATTCCAAATCCCATAGCACATATTTAAAAGCCAGGGGTCTTTGTTCTTGGTGGTGTAGTTTCCTAATATTGAGCACATTGTGTCCCTTGAAATTGTGTGGAGTAATTTAATAAAATAATGAAACTCATAGGTGGTTTCCTGCCAAGATTTATTTTACTTTTCTTGCATTAATCATACTCAGTTTCTATTGAGAGGATATTTGAAAAAACGATAATAATTTTACACACAGAAAATATTTGTGACCTGATGTGATTATATTTTCTTGGGCTGGCCTTGCTGCTGTGTTTTCTTTTTACTTTTGCACCACGTCTCCTGGAAGATACCTCCCTTTCTAGAAACGGGGCCAAATGTCTTTTGTACTCCTTTAAAACCCTTAGCTTAAGCCTCTTTCTGAATAATGTGTTCCATATGTTTATTACAATTTGCATGAAATATCTGTGCCTGAGTTCCTTTATTTATTGCAAGTTTCTTGATTTTTGGAGCATGACTTTTGGATTCTGAACCTTTGTTGAACCATGCTCTCATGGGTTTGGGTTTCCAGACTGACTGTAATTCAGAGTGCTCTCTCTCTCTCTCTCTTTCTCTTTCTCTTTCTTTCTTTTCAAATAAGGGGAAGGCATTGAGACATTTAAAAAGAGTGGGCATGACTTTTGTAAAATACTTTGGCCTATACTCTAAGGAAATAATGTTTGGAGGTTTGTTTGTTGGGCATGGTTTTAAGTAGCCGGATTTTGACAAGCTAAGTTAGAGAATGCTGTTTTTCCTTCCTATTCGGGATTAGCATTACTTCATGAATTGACCTTCTAAGCAATGTGCAGTTCTGCCCAACCATTTTGGAATTTCTTGCTTCAGATGTTCTGCACAAAGCCAACCCCGTGCCCACACGGTGTACTCAATTGTAAACAGTGGATAGACTACACTCCCAAATGCCTGCATATGAAACATCTCCTTTGACATAAGACATAATCCACTCTCCCCATGGCGCCAAGAATGGGACTCTCTCCCTCCCTCACTGTTTTGCTGTCCCCGCCATTCATGCGGCAGGACTTTGACTCCAGGGTCACTGGCTGCCGAGGCTATCCACTCGGTGCGGTAGCTTAAGTTTCAGGATCAGAGAGCCTTTCTCTTTACCCAGAAAACGACATCCAGACTATTTCCTGTCCTCCTTGATTTTGTTCTAAAATGCTGCCAAAATGGATTTCATTTTAAAAGCTCCGGCTTATTTTGGAAACAGCGAAGTACCAAGGTGTTTCTGAATGTTTATGACTGTGGCACAAGCCAATTTGAAACGAAATGCGTGTGTATAAAAATATTCCCTCTTGGCTAAGAGCATGAAAGCCAAAGTTCAACTTGTGGTGAATGTTTATTGCCAAGTTATATACACCTCTCTGGGCAAGGGTTGGTCATGAGATGTTCGATACCATCTGACCTCCCGGTGGCCGCTGCCCGGCTCACACTGTGGGTCTAAAGGATATAGTGACCTTTCATATGTGTTTTTAGGGCATCCGTGTTCTTTCAGCAGAAGAAAGTTTGCTTTCCGAGCATAGCCTTGCAGACTCACCTCCGTTCGTGTTTTTACGAGGAAAGCTGGAAACCATAAAACTATAACAACAACGCAAAAAATATATTAAAGGGAGAAAAACAAGCATACAGTGCCAAAACCTATAAAGTGTTTCGGTGACTGGGGTGGGAGTAAGGAGCTGCTTTTTGATGTTGAGTATTTATACAGCTGCCTATTTAGTGGTAAGAATTCATAGCAGCTGTGATACCTCTAAAACAGGAAACCACCAACTCGCAGTATTATTGATATTTAAAATGCCTTTTATGTTTTAATCACCCTCCATACAGGAATGTAGAATCCTGAAGAATTTTTCTTCCTTGAGGGCCATCATTTCGGCACTGCAGTCCAATTCCATCTATAGGTTAAAAAAGACCTGGGCCGTCGTCCCAAAGTAAGTTCCCAAGTGTCCACTCTGCTTTCTTTGGCTGGGGTGACTTAGTCACTGTATAAATGGTATGGGTCCTTGCCTTCAAAGCCCATATTCTGTAACTAGAGAAACGTATTTGAAAGCCTCTGTATGTCCCAGGCAGGGTGCACTTGACACATAATCATTAATGAGTTTTTAGGCAGAGAAGTCAGACTCATCTGCGAAGTGCACCAACATCAAGAGTATTGGCTTTGGGATGATTTGAAGGATGTGCTTGTCATCTAGAGTCTGAGGGGGAAGGGTGTGGAGTGATGAAGTTACAGCAGTGCGGCCGTTCCTTCTGGTTATTTCTCAGCCACGCTCCAAAGCCCTAAGTTGTTCCAAGATGTGAGGGAGCATGTGTGTAGATAGGACGCTAGCTCTTGCTGTTTAGCAAGAGTCTACTTATACTTAACTTCTGTTTCAGCATGTTAAACGCTATCTTTTTTGTTTTTTGTTTTTAATTTTTCTTAACGTTTATTTATTTGTGAGACAGAGAGAGACAGCATGAACGGGGGAGGGTCAGAGAGAGAGGGAGACACAGAATCTGAAACAGGCTCCAGGCTCTGAGCTGTCAGCACAGAGCCCGACGCGGGGCTCGAACTCACGGACTGCGAGATCATGACCTGAGCCGAAGTCGGATGCTTAACCGACTGAGCCACCCAGGCGCCCCGAGTTAAACGCTATCTTAGTGATATTAAAAATCCCTAAATGTTCCTGCCTAGGGACCTGACTAACATTTTTAACTGGCCATGTTTTATATTGTTTTTCTTCATATTTCTTGGTGTAACCTTTGGGACAATGTCCTTATTGTTTCGCCATCTTCATTCCCCTATTTCCAGAGCTTCCCCTGGAGACCAGAGAACTTTTTGCAAAGGAGGGAAAGGTGAAGGAGGAGGCAGCTCCGGTTCCCTATCCACACAGCTTTAGAAGCTGGGGAATATGTCATGGCTACAAACGAGGCCAATTACATTCAACAGGTCTACCTAGGTTTGAACTAATCAAGAAGGCAAGCATATCAGGAAAGAATGTGTAAACTGTTTACAGTCTATACTGTATGTAGTATGGTCGGTTGCAGCCAAGAGAGGGGCCAGCTGGCTTCCCAGGCAGGCCTGCCCCTGTGGAATTGGTGGGTTTGGTGCTTAAGAGTGGAAAGTCTAGGTACTCGGTTTCATGAGTTCACTCAGAGCTGATTAAGCCCTAAGGGACTGACACTATCCAAACTTGCAAGAAACCCAGATAGGTAAACCAGAATTTCATAAATTTTTGCTGAAAAATGAGTGCATACCAATGGGCTCATATTCTCAGAGGAGAGTCTACTTGGGGGAAGTCAAATTACTTATGAAATAAATCTTTGATGAGCCAGCAGAAAAAATTGAAGTGGGTGGTTGTAATGCCTGGTGTTACAGAGCCGTAGAAGCCACAGCCACTTGGAGACTCCAGAGCTCCTTCTCTGTTTATAATACTGTTATCTACCAGAAGAAAACCTGGCAGATAGGCTTTTCAGAATCCAATGCAATGTTTTTGATTACCACTTATTTCTTGGTTCTTTCTCGTCTTCATTACTTCGAATAGTCAAGCTGACTCTGTAGGTGAAAGATTAGTTAATTGGTTTTCCTTTGCATATAAATCTTATGAAAGATATGGGCATTATAAAGTCATTAGATGACAGGCGTTTGTAAAATACAATGGGAAAATCAGATGCATGCAGAGTCCTCATGTTCAATAGCCCCAGAGGCCTCTCCTTGCCCTCATCACCGTTCCCTTACTGTGGTGTCAAAAACAAAACCAAAGGGACGGTCAGGTGCTAAAATACCACCTGTGCCTGGTTGCAGTCTTCTGTGATTGCAATGAAAGGTGATCCTATCTTTCTGTGGTAGTTGATAAATAGCATGCTGTGGAAAGTCACTTAGCCAAAAGTTCCTGCACAGCAAATTTGAGGCTAAAACACAAATGAAAAAGTTAGTGGAGCTGGAGCTGAATCTCTTGGTTACCGTATGAGAAGGTTCATTCTTTCGGTTGGCTTTGTAAACTATTTCACCACAAAACAAACCTCAAAGCCACATTCTGGCTTGGTTGGATGGGTGTCTGGTTTGTTTCTTGGTTGGTTCATGTTTTAGTGTCACAGTTTCTAGAGAAGACACTTTCATACCAGCTTTCCATGTCTTTCATTGATAAATTCAAGGGACAGGGTTAAGATACCTTATTTGGTTATCACTTTCCCTATAATCCTTTATGCTAATAACTTTCAGTGGATAGAAAAGACGTGTTTATTTCTGTTTATGCAGGCCCACATGTAATTAAGTTCTTAATTATTTTTTCCAAAATGTAAATAGCTTTACTGGTTTTCTTTATTATAACAGTGATATTACACTCATTGTAAAACAAATAAGTTAATGGTGGCTTTCTCATGATAATGAAATGCTACGTATAGAGGGATATTGTCCCGTTAATTCTTTGCCTTCAGAGCCCTCCACTCACTAACCCTGGAGGGGTGCAGAGTAAAGCATGAGGCCCGTGGACATGTAGTAGACTGGCAGAGGCAGAGTAGACACTTTGCATATGTGATCCTGCTGACTTCACAGCAGTCTTTCAGAGGGATTCCTAGAATTTTCATTGTATAGGTAAGAAAGTGGAAGCCTAAGCAAGTTAAGCGAATTGCCCACAATCACTTGGGGAGTGAGTGGCAGAGCGGGGATTTGAACCCACTCCCCTGACCACAGCCTGTTCTGCTTCCATCTGTTATGGCTCTGAGATGAGAGCACCAGGCTGTGTGTGATTCAGGAAATTTAGTCTCAACACTTAGCATTGGCAACGTGGACAAGTCCCTGACCTTGGCCAACATGATTTCTCAGGTCCTGCGGGGCTCTGTGTGTATTCTGAGATAAAATTTTTTTTAAAAATTGTTTTTTAAGTTTATTTATTTATTTTGAAAGGAGAGAGAATTGGAGGGAGAGAATCCCAAGCAGGCTCCGTGCTGTTAGCACAGAGTGCAGTGCGGGGCTCGAGCTCACCAACCTTGAAATCATGACCTGAGCTGAAATCAAGAGCCAGATACTTAACTGACTGAGCCACCCAGGTGCCTGAGATTTTTTTTTTTTTTTTTAAGAACATGTCCCAGTGGAACAACTTGATACCCCAATTTAACGATCCTTTTTTATGATTATAATGTACATGGTTAGAAAAATCCGTTTCTTCACATAGGTGACCATGTCTATCTTAAAAAAAAAAAAAAAACACCCTGCATGAACAAAGCCATTGGCTTCATCTGCGCTCACATCCCTCACTGATCCTGAGATCAGTGTGATCCCTCTGGAGCCATAGGTAACTGAGGGCAGCAGGGCCCAAGGTGTGGGACTTTCACTGACTCTTTATTTGTGAATATTTTCTTAACCCCTCTCACAGGGACCGAATGCTGATGTTTGAAGAGCTTTCAGATATCTTCTCTGACCATAATAACCATTTGACCAGCCGGGAACTCCTAATGAAGGTGGGTCTCTAGGTGGGGGTGCTGGGTCACATTGTCTCCAGCTCTGGAATCCCTTCAAGGCAGGAGTGGCTTGAGGGCTCCTTACATTCCTACAGTCCCAGGAGAAAGCCTGAAGGGAGTAGAAGGCAGAAATTTTGTGGGGTTTTTTTTGTGCCCAATCTAAGGAGCTTGGGGCTGAGAAAACTGAAAGTCCAGTCCTTGGCTTCCCGGTTACACAACCAGATTGTGAAACTTGTGCTCCAGTGTGTATCTGTTCGAGCTGCTCTGCAGATAGGTGGGTGAGAGGCCCTGGAGTACCCCTTCTCAGCAAAACGTCTTCTAGAATGACAGAGACCAAGCCTGCAATTCCACATCCTTTATCTGGATTAAATTGCACAGTCTGTCAGCAGTATTTATTGAACGCCAAGTGAGTGCTGACTTCTGAACTACAGGCAGGTAAAAGTGTAGCTTGGTTTATTTTATTTCTCCAGACATTTGTTGAGTGTCCAATATTCGTAAAACATTGGAGCAGCCTCTAGGAATATGAAGGTGACCAACACAGACCCTGTTTTCAAGAATTCATCCTCTGGGTGGTGGATGTTGGCACTAAACAAGAACAGTCAAGTAAAGGTACAAATAACAGGTTGTGAAGGATCATCAGAAGGGAACATAGGCCAGATCCTATCTTCACAGCCTTTCTAGAAATTTACTGTGGATAAAAATCTACAGTAGATTGTATCATCCTTGTTTTGCAGATAGCCAAGACTCAGAGAGGTAAATAATACCTCTTAAATCACACACCTGGTAGGTGGTGGAGCTAGAATGTGAACCCTGCCTAGTGAGACTCTAAAACCTGTGTTTTTATCACTTAGCCGTAAAACTGTAAATTCCTACCACTTAGGAGTAGGGGATAGGGTAGATCAGAGAAAACTTCACAGAGAAGATAAATTAGTCATTGAACAACTGTTAGTTGAACATTCATTATATACTAGGCATCACATTGAAGGCAGTCTCTGATCTTAAAGAGATTACAGTCTCATGGTGGAGGCAGAGAAGTAGACAATTATAAAATCGTATAACATGCATTACCATAGGGGGAAGCTGTGAACTGGGCGATTAGAGGATATGATCCTTGTCCTTGGTCTCTTTTTCTGTAAATTGGAGATAATAAGAGTATTTAGTCCACTGACATCATAGAATTGTTTTGAAGATTCACTAAGAGAAAATATTTGAAAGCACTATGCAAATGTGTTTTTAGTATTTGGCATGCTCTGTGCACAATATGAAGCCAAAGTATGCCTAACAAATGAACACGAATGAAGTACATGCTACATGTGCAAGCTTAGAGCAGACACGTGGAGTAGGGATGCAAGTCTAGCGGAGGTGGGGTTGCTGAGAAGAGGCATCCAGTTGATGACTGTTAACATTAGTCATTCCTATAAGGGCGTCTGTTGTGGTCTTCCTGACTGTTGTCCTTCTAAGTGCTACTCCTCCTTCAGGTCTCACTGTGGACTCTGCTGGGTACTCAGACTGTCTCCCTGCCAGTCTGAAAGCCTCTTGCAGGCAGGGACTGGGTTTGTTTTTTCACTGTTACATCCCTAATGCCTAACACGGCAACTGGCATGCCGCAAGTGTTCAGAAACTACATTCACCTGCATGAATTGGTGGGCCTTATGAGTCACATGACTTTAAGAACCCGCCCACTCTTAGCCCTTCTTGGAGTAGGTGATATGAGCAAGGCAGTTTCTGCTGATGCTGACTCTGGATTTGGCCTACCTGACTAACTGCACACTAAACAGTGCTTGCTGAGATCGTGTTACTCCCTGCTTCACATCCCCCTGGATTTGCAGACTTTAGATGGAAACTCATCTGGCTGGAAGGAGATGGCTTAGTGGTCTCCCTGTCAGTAATACACAGCTAGACTAACTGGAGCCACATATTCAAATCCCAATAGCTCTGAGTCATCCTTCCAATGTAGATAAATTGAATGCTGTGCAGCTGATTGCCTAGTGGCAGTCTTCTGGCTGAAACCTTAGAAGCAAAGCTATGTGTAGACATTAAAGGTCCTGTAAACTTTTCTTAAATGTAGAACTTTACCCTAGTGCTCTTAGTTAAATTTCTTCTACATGGCTCAGATCCCAAGGAAATGAAAAACTTGGCTATGAATTCATGTGGTCTGTGCATTATCATTAACGATAGTGTAATGTTCTGGCCAGGCCATATGTGTATGTAGGTCCTTTTCCAGTCACCTTTGTTGATCATTCTTCATATGAAGTCTATAATTCTGAGTGTTAATTCTCAGCACAGTTGTTAAAAAAAAATGAAATCAAGGTACTTGGGTTCTCAAAAGAACCACTGAGAAAAACTGCTGGCCTCTGTTTCTAATATGATTTACAGTTGGGTAATCTTAGTCTTAAAGACCTGTCTTCTCTTCTGCTTCTTGGTGGATGTCATGGTCCACCTCTGTGCTGTTATGGCTGAGGTATCATAATAATTAGCAAAAAGCTAAGGTTTTCATTGTAATTGTTGGAAAAAGTGTTTTTATTTTTCTCAAAGATTATCTTTTTTTTTAAGTTTATTTATTTATTTTAAGAGAGAGAGTGTGAATAGGGAAGAGGCAGAGAGGTTGCGGGGGGAGAGAGAATCCCAAGCAGGCCCTGCACTGTCAGCGCAGAGCCCGATGTGTGGCTCGATGCAGGGCTTGAACTCATGAACCGTGAGATCGTGACCTGAGCCGAAATCAAGAGTTGGATGCTTAATTGACTGAGTCACCCAGGCACCCCTCAAAAATTACCTTAAACCTGTTACCACCTTATGATTTCTGGAACTTCGATAACTCTGAGCAGATACATTGTAGAGTCCGTGAATTTTAAAGCAGTAGGAAAGCAGAATGCCACCAAATCATCCTGGATCTTGGGAATCTTGGTGAGAACTCTCCCTGGTTGAACGGATATAAACAACCGTGAGAAAGGCCTAGGAATTTGGCTGTGGTAGAGATGGATATGTAGTGAAGTTCCAAAACATACTGAAGTCAGGGTTGGAGCAGAGGCTGTTAGGACTGTGAAGGCCCTTTCAGATAGTTACCATTAATTTCTGGGCTACCACGTAAGCAATGCTGATTGAGAAGAATCCAGTGCCTGTGGAGCAGCCTGGTAGAAGAGACCCCTCTGAGGCCCAGGAACAGGATGGCTGAGGGCAGCCGACCTCTGTCAAAGATAGAGGTGGAGAGACGGTGGGACTCAGGTGAGAAATTTTCACTAGAGAGGGAGGGGAAGGGGAAAGAGAGAGAGGTGCAGGAGGACAGATACCAAACAGAGGGGGAGGGAATGTAAGAAGGAAGAAGGAGGTTGATGGAGAAAGAAAGAGAGATCTGGAACTCATCCCAACATGGGCAGTCATTAAGGGTAGCATTTCCAAAGATGTGAATGTAGTGCAAAACAAGAAGGTGACTTTGGCAGAACCAGGAGGCACTAAGAGCCTGAGCATGGCCGGCAGAGGAGCCTAAGGAGCCGGAGTGAGGCCATCAGCAAACCTGTGAAAAGTTCCAGGGAGTTTCAAGGGATTGGTGGTGTAAGAGCTGCGGAGCGAAGGATTTGGGGCAAAGAAGGAGAAAACTGACACCGTTTGAGGTGCAAGTAGTAGGTGTTCAATTGGCGCCTCATCTGGGAGAGCTGGCACCAGTCGGTCTCTTGAGTTACTCAGCCGGGAGTGGAATCTCACTGTCTAGAAACGCGAGGTCATGAAATGAGCAAGCCTGTTGGCTTGCTCCCAGAAAGGAGCGCTGTCCTGAGCGCTCTTCCCTTCTCTCTCTGCTATTCTGTGGCTCTCAGGTGCCTTTTAACCTGTCAGAAATCCTTCTTAAGAGTTTTAGATATATCTTCAATAATTTCTGCACACAATTGACAAACTGGAATGGAACCAGAGGGACTCACACAGGAAAGGGACACTTACCTTCAAGTCAGACAGAAATGATTTCTCACTCCAAGCAAATTCTTCAGAAGACGGGAGGGCTCATCACCACCTAGCATGGGAAATGGCACATTTTAGGCCACTTTCATTCATTCCCCAGGATAAAACTCTTAAGTAGGCATTCGTTAAATGATACCGCTCCTCATTATTATTTGTTATTATTTGTAATAGGGAGAATTGCAATAGATCATGAGTCACTGCAGGTTCTGGACCCAGGTTAAGGCAGGTGAATGATAGAGGCCACTGGTGCCTCGCTGACATCGGAGAGGCCAAGTCACTGCAAAAGATGCTTTTGCAGCATGTGGCAGGGAAAGGTCACATGCCGTGGTGATATTATAAACCCCAGGAAGACTGACCGAGGAAAAGCTACTGTAGAGCTTATGCCCAACTGAATTGTGAAATTTGCCCCCCATTCATACAGTTCCTGGAAAATGAGAACTTAACAAGACCTTGAAACCACAAAACCAAAACACTGTGTTCAGTCAGCAAACTGGAGTTTAGTCACTATTGTGGAAGAGTTTGTTGTAACAACAGACAGGAGGAGAGAAAGGGTAGCCGTCCGCCCTCAGGCGCCAGGAGGAAGGATTGACTTGTAAGAGTTCCAAACCTGAGGAGCAACTTGCGAGGATGGATTGGCCGAGAAAAATGGGGGAAAAATGTGTGAAGGTCTGGCTTTCATAGATTAGTGCCGCACCATGATACTGGACTTCCTCAGAAAACTTCCGGTACAAAAGTTTCCTTTAGCTAAGAAATACCACAGAAATCATCCCTTTTCTTTCACAGAATGCTGGCACATGTATTTCAGGCCCAGATCAAGAAATCACAAAATGTACTGAGGAAGCGATCTTCATTTCCAGGACATGTGATTACTCTGAGTGAAATTCGGGATATGTAAAAATGGTCTCCCGTTTTGGGAATTGCCTGCCTTCTATTGACCATTGATGTTATCCCCGAAGTCAGGGTTCTTCTTACAAAGCAGGGGGAAAACAGGATAATCGGAGGCCAGCAGACCTTACTGCAATCAGACCACTTGCAACAAGCCAGCCAAACATTTCTATAAATTCAGCCCAGAGCCTGCTGGAGGCCTCTTCATTTTGCGTGGCACCGGGTGGTTGTGCAGAGGTTCTGTACCAGAAGCTAGAGGCCCCTGTGTTTCTTCCTAGTGGCCTTCTCCATCACTCTCCTCTGTGTGTGCTTCTGTGTCGTAGGAAGGAACTTCAAAATTTGCAAACCTGGACAGCAGTGTGAAAGAAAACCAGAAGCGGACTCAGAGGAGGCTTCAGCTCCAGAAGGACATGGTACGTATGGCCCCCGGTCTTCCCCGAGGGTCCATCAGAAGGCAGCCCTATGTGGGCGGTGGGGCTCCTGCCTGGCACCCCGTCTACAGGATGCCCCCGCTTTCAAGAACGGTCTCCATCCTCTACTTCGTGTATTCTCAGCAACCCTGGGAGGTCTGTAGCAGAGACATTGTCACTCCCGCTCCCATCTGACCCAGTGGCAAATAAACACTGAGAGTCACAAATCTGAGCGTTCTCTGGAGCGTTTGTTCTTCTAGAGGTAAGGCAGAGTCTGCCGCAGGTAGGCTCCCTTCCCTCTTGCTGGCTTCCTCCATCCACTTCTGCACTTGGAAGCTGCTGCTACCTTGGCATTGGGACCTCCTGGGCTTCAGTTCCCCAACAGGAATGCCTCCTCTAGTCAACTTTGGACACATGGTGACCCAGGACCTGAGGAAAGTGTCTTCTCCCAGGAGGACTTGGTCCACATACTGGCAGATCTTTTCATTTGTTCGAAACCCTCTCCATTTTCCACTTTCCATACTAATCCCAAGGACTAACCAGACCTTTTTTTTTTCCCCTCGTTTTTCAGTACTGAAAGGAGCACCGTACCTTCCTCCTTAAGACTGAGATAGTTGCCATCTTTAGCCTTATTTTAAAAACTCTTCTTTTATCATGGAAGGGGGAAAACCAGAGAGAGGAGATGAAAGACTGACAACCTTTCTCCTCTTCGGAAGGTTGGACATAAATCAGAAATGTTGAGTTTGAATGATAGGACTCTTCTGTAACATAAAGCCGGTAAAACATTTCACAGCATTTCAGACTTTTTTTTGGTTGTCCAAAGATAAGTTAAAAATAGCTATTAAAAAAATTATTTTAGTTCAGGCTGAGACCTTGTGCTCATAACAGGGAAGGACAAAACTGCCTCTGAGAATGAGTCCTCAAGGTGAACCTCTGCCGGAAGTTCTGGCCAAGAACTCCTACTTAGAGTTTTATCCTTCTGTGAACACTCTCGAACATGTATGATCTCCTAGCCAGCCTCACATGGAGCAGCCTGGTCTTGCCCTGGCTGAGACATTGTTTTCTTCCAGAACTTCCATATGTGCCTGAATGATGTGAGGAGAAGGTGTCCCTGCAAGCCCCTTTTTATTTTCTCTTCAGAATGGTTAGTGCCTCAGTGGTCTTAGGGAGAATTGACATGATATCAAAGGAAATTTGGTGACATCCATACTGTGTACATCTGCAGTCGCAGTGATTCTACCTTCATTTCCAAGGGACAATTTTTTTTTAAGTGAACTTTTTATTATGGAGTTTACAGAAAAGTTCCAGATAATACATAGAGTTTCTGTGAAGCCCTCACTCAGTTTCCCCGATTGTTAACACCCTCTCTCACTGTGGCACATCTGTCGACACTAAGGCACTAACACCTGCATGCTACTGTGAACTAAAATCCAGACTCTGTTTGGACTTCACCACTTTTGCATTAGTATGCTCTTTCTGCTCCGGGAGCCTGGCCAGGGAACCACACCGCGTTTAGCGGTCCTGTCTCCCCAGTCTGCTCTGCTCTGTGATAGTTTCTCATGACCTTGACAGTCTTAGGGAATACTGTCTTGTTATCCTTAGGATGGCCCACAGTAAGAGTGTGTCTGTGCTGTTTTCTAGTGAGTATGCTGAGGTTATGGGTTTGGGCGAGGACTATCACAGAGGTAAAGTGCCATTCTCATCACATCCTATCAAGAAGTGTGTGACGTGTGGTGTCGTGGGTGATGTTCGCCTTAGTCACTTGGTTAAAGTAGTATTTTGCCAGATTTTCCACTTTGAAGTTATTAGTTTTCCCTGTGCCACCTGTGTACTTTGGAAGTGAGCCACAAAGTCTAGCCCGAGAGATCATTTTAATAGTGACACTCCACCGTCTTGTGGCATCCAGTCTCCTTCAGTGTATGGCGTTCCACTCCTACCGATGGTGAGGCCATTCCAAACCACCAGGAGTATCCACACACTCTGAAAGAGAAAAGGCATCCCTTGAACAGCGTGCACACAATATGAATCCTTCTGTGAACACCCTCGAACCTACTTGTATGATCTCCTGGCTGTAAGGCTTGTTTTCATAACTTTGAAAGTTAGAGATTGGGTGATAGAATGCCTGTCTTTTTTAGAAGTTTTAAAAACTTCATTCATGGAGGTTAGCCCTAATGGCCCCAAGTCAGGTCTTGAATGGACGGTAACTTTTCTCCAGATGTTGTCAAAGCCTACCTGGCCATTCAGAGATTGCCGCTTTCATCTATGAATGGTCACTTGCCCTGTTTGGCCAACAATAGGCTCATTCGCCTCCGCGCGGAGGCTGTTGAAACCCTTCAACTTTTCAGTCTCGACAAAGACCATTTTGCTGTGCTTGCTCTTCAGGGCGTGATGCAGGGAACTGTGCCCTACCTGGGCACCTTCCTGACCGACCTCACCATGCTTGACACTGCTCTTCAGGACTACATTGAGGTGAGTCGTGTGCACCTGGTGACTCGGGTACCCAAGAGAGAAATTCACTTAATTGGTGTCTGTTGAGGGGCCATTATGTATCTGGCACTGTGTTCAGTGCCACGAGAAATACAAAGAAGAGTAAGTGGCCCACAGTTCAGTGGGAGCTCTACATCGAAGCAGGCAGTGACTGTGGAAGTAGTAAGATTTCCAACAGAAATGCAGTGAGAGAAGAAAGCAGGCCACCGTCAGTTCCACACGCGGGGGTGACAGCAAGGCCTCATGAAGCAGCGGGTGTGAGAAAGACCTTATGTTGAGTAGGACTTTGGCACGTGGGCCTGAAGGGTGATCTGTCTTTATATTCCACTTGGTGGGGTAGGGAGGCAGTCAGATGCCCCGAGGCGCTCTTGTACTGTCTCCTGCATGCGTGCATGCATTCTCTCTCTCTCTCTCTCTCAGTGGGAAGAGAAGTGAAATTTAAGCCACTTGTTAGTAGCTGTAATAAAATACTAAGTGGAGAAGAAATTTGACATTTGAAATGAGATATAAGGATTGCTCGTGTATCTAAGTTTACCTCCCCTCCCTGGTTATCTCATGAGATGAGCCTGCTTTTACTCCATCAGAATTAGCAGGCGGGGCAGTTGTTTTGCACAAACCTACTTCTGAGTTCCTTGTGCTGTTGTGGGCATGTGCATTCATTTTGCATTTCCTGAGCTCTATCTCTTCCCGTCCTCTGCCTCGGCTTATCTCAGGAAACACTCATTCGCATTGGGGAATTTGGGGGGAGTGACCAGTGATCTAGAAGTTAAATTCAGCCTACTGAGAACAGGAGCCGCAGGATGAAGAATTGAAACTTAAGTTTTTTGTGAGGCTGTGTAGAAAGGACTTCCCTTTTGATAAACCATTGACAATTTGGTTTCCAGTATGAGTCAATGACCGTCTGTTTTTGTTGCTTTGGGTCAAGAAATAAAGCGTAATGGAACATGTACTCAAGCTTTTGCCCTTACTGGCTCTACAAATATATTTGGATTCTGAATTGTAACTTCCTTATCATTACTACTTTAGCTAATTTCAGACTTTTTCTTTTTAATTTATATTACATATATATATATATATATATATATATATATATATATATATATATATTTAGAGAGAGAGTACATGTGTGGGCAGGGGAGAGGGGCAGAGAGAGAGAAAATTTTAAGCAGGCTCCACGCTCAGCATTGAACTGGACGTGGGGCTTGATCCCATGACCCTGGGATCATGACCTGATCCTAAATCAAGAGTCAGAAGCTCAGCCACTCAGGCATCCCAGTATCAGACATTTTATAAGAAGGCTGTCTGCCTATCCTGTCCTATTATAATTAAAAGAATGTTTTTCTTGAAGCAAATGCTGCTTCTCTTCCTACATAGGAGCTAAAATTGTAGTGTCATTAATAATTGTGACTTTATTATCCCTGTGATATATTTTAATGAGACATGGGACAATGTAGGGCTGTGTTTCAAAGTAGCTTGGTTTGTCACTATTTTTTTAATTTAATTTCTTTCAGGGTGGGCTGATAAACTTTGAGAAAAGGAGAAGGGTAAGTAGAGGTCTTGGCTGTAGTTTTCCATTTTACTTCATCTGGGCATTAAAAAAAAAGAAGAGGAGACTTAAGTTTTCAATTAGCATCTATCAAGCATTCATCATATACCATTGTGACTTGTGCCTTCCTATGTATTACTCACCCAGAGTGCTGTGAAGTAGGTTTTATCTTCCTCAACTTGACCAAGGGTCTCCTGGTAGTGGACCCAGGACACAAACCCTGTCCTGCTGCTCCAGAACCCACATTTCTTTCCTTACCACCCCCTGCCCCGCCCATCTCAGTGTTTCTAATTAGCTTGGGCAACAACAGGTTCACCCTGTGAACGAGAAGGGCCTTCATAAGAGTAAATGACATAGAAGAGTTAATAAAGATGGTGAACTCTTGGTCTGAGGGAGGAAAGGAGAGGATCTTCACTGTTAACATGCGGATGGTTATTCTTTTCCTTTCTTGTCAACACGAGAAGGGGGTGTTCAACGTCAACTTGAATGTTTCTGTGGATAGAATAGTGGGTAGTTTTGCACTGCTCTGAAAAAGAGAAAACAGAGCTTTGAAAATTTACTATGGTTTTAGAGTTAAAATAGTGTGTTTGAAGAGATATGTAAATGATTCAAAGGAGAATGAGCAAAATAATGCCTTCACCGCCCCCCACCCCCGCCCAGCATGCCTTGTTCTTTACTCATTCATTCATTCATTCATTCCACAAATATTGCTGGCATACTTAACATGGGTGGACCACTCTGAAAGGTTTGGGGATTGCAGCAGAGAAAACCCGGAGCCCCCTGCCCTCATAAAGTTCACAATCCAGGAGGAAGGTAGACAGTAAGGAAGTCATAATACAGCAGATAAGGGCTTGTGAGAAGTAGAGGGTATCACAGGAATATGTAGGAGGGGCATCTTTCCCCAACTTGTGCAGCCAGAGAAACTTCCAGGAGGAAAGAACATTGAGTTAAAATCAAAACTTCAGGAGCCAACCAGGCTGAGCTCACTGGTAACAAGATACGCTAACATAGGCAACTTTAAGTCTCCTGTCCCTGGCAGAGTAGAGCATGATGATAAATATTCCTTAAGGATATGGAGACCAAGAGCTGAAGTCATTGGATGGGAAGTTGATGCCCACAGAATCTGCTCATTGTTGAATTTCTTCTGTCCTGTCCTGGAATGATAAAACAAATTTACTTATTGCCCTCCAGAGTTACCCATCTTTGTCCTTGAACTTGGGAATAACCCTGGATGGTACTCTCTTTCCTTTTAAGACTAGCATGTTAAACCTTTGGAAAATTTGAGTATTAAAGCTAAAGCTTATACCCTTTGTTGACTTAAAAAAAATCTTTATTGAAACATCGGAAGAAGTATAAATAATACTGGACATAATTATATACTTGCTTCTCTTCTGAGCTTTAAAAGATTTAGTTAAAGGATTTACTGGAGTAGTAAAAACCCAAGGATTCGGGAAATCCAAACATTTGAGTTTATGAGGCCCTAGACTGTTTAGCTTTTCAGCTCTACCCAAACTTATTTACTGCGGGGTAAGGGTTGAAGAAGATGGGGAAGGGGAACCTAGGAGCCTCCTGACATAAAGTTCATTTTTGCCTTTATCTTTTAGGACATAGTCATGGAAATTTGAAATGTACTTTGAAAGTATACAACTTTGAAAAATAACTTTTCTCTCCCTAGAATGAAAACATAAAAGAGAAAAAGGAAGCCACTGTGGCTTTAGGTAATAACTAGTTTGGGTTGCTCTGCTAGCTTGTTTTATTCATATAATTTGCTTTTTCAAGGAGAAGGGAGGATTGACAAATAAACATACAAAGACTTCAGGGATTTAGAGTTAAAATTAACAATTCTTTTTAAAATTTTTTATGTTTATTTTTTAGAGAGATAGACAAGAGTGTGAATGGTGGAGGGGCAGAGAGAGAGAGAGAGATACAGAACCTGAAGCAGGCTCCAGGCTCTGAGCTGTCAGTACAGAGCCCGTTGCGGGGCTCAAATCCACAAACTGTGAGGTCATGAACTGAGCTGAATAAAGTCAGATGCTCAACCAGCTGAGCCACCCAGGCGCCCTTAAAATTCACAATTCTTTTATTTCTAAGAAAGGCAGTACTTGAGAGTTCTCCTCGACGTTTTTCTCCATTGTTTATCCTAATGTGGTGTGTTTTCATGTTGGAAAGATGTATACACTATTTGGTTGGCCTTTTTATTTACTTTCTTTTTGGTGTTCCGTCTGCTGTAGGAATTCGAAGTGATTGCCCAAATAAAACTCTTACAGTCTGCCTGCAACAGCTATTGTATGACCCCAGACCAAAAGTTCATCCAGTGGTTTCAGAGACAGCAGCTTCTAACAGAGGAGGAAAGGTAGGTACATGTATTGCCTGTCAGGATAGAGCTAAGGCGTTGGCGAGAGGAATACTACATCCAGTTCCTCACTTGCCCCTTTATTCAGCAACTATTTATTGACCAGCTACCAGATTCTAGATCCTCCGTCTCCGAAGGGTAATGGTATAGCAGGAAAAGCTGAACTGATGTGTCAGAAGATGTGCTTTCACATTCTTGGCTCCACCATTTATTTATCTTTGTAACCTTGAACAAGTCACTTTTTCTGCCTGATCTCCAGCATACTCATCTATAAAATGTTTGTTTGTGAGGATTAGGTGAAATCATATTTGGAAAAGCATTGTTAAAGTGAAGGTCACCACCACCACTGTCACCATGTTTGTCATTTTTGTTCATTGGTACCGGCTTTCCAGGGAGCTTTCAACTGGGAAGGAGAGACAGATTCATGAAAAATTGAAATATGGTGGGTAACTAAACTGCTACGGGATCTGGAGGCAGGAACATTTCTTCAGGATGAGGGAAGGTCGGGAAGATGATCGAAAAGGGGTAAATATTTGGGCTAGGCTGTGAAGGAAAAGGTAAGATTTCACCAGGAGAAGTAGGAAAGAAAATTCGGTACAGAGGGAAGAACATGAGCAAAGGCTTGGTGGCCTGACATGGTTGGCATTTGGAAGAACAGTGAGAATTCTGTTGGCTGGGACACAAGGGACAGTTTTCAAAGTCTTGGTTGATACACATGGAAAAGGACATTAACTCCAGTGCTTTGACTGTTGGCCCAGCAAGGGTGTTAGTCTTTACCCTGTAGTCTAGCAGATTGGAATCTACAGGTCATATCTGGCACACCACATGTTTTTACATTTTTAAATAGTTCAAAAAAAGGGGAAGATTGTAACATGGACAATTGTTTGACATCTAAGTTTTAGTATTCGTAAATAAAGTTTTATTGGAATACAGCCCATTCATTGACATCTTATTTATGGTTGCTTTCATGCTTTAAAGGCAGCTAATTAGGTGGGAGAGAGACCGTATAGCCCGCAAAGCCTAAAACACTTACTATCTGGTCCTTTACAGAAAATATTTGCTGACCCCTGCTGTAGACTGGGAGATATCCTTGAAAGTTTACCATCAGGGAGAGCAAAACTGAAAGCAAAATAAGTATTTGGCCAATGAGGACATTGAGATTCAGAGAATAACTCAACTAGTCAGTGATGGAGTTTGGATTTAAACTCCAGTCTTCTTGACTCTCCAACCTAGACTCATCAGGTGGTTGTATAATGGTTGGGCAAATCACATAACCTCTGTATGCCTCAGTTCCCTCATTTGGAAGATAGATTATTTGAGGTCCTTTGTAATCCCTGTTACATTAAAACCTATGATTCAGTGCTCATTGGTTGGTGAAGATTTTTTTTCTTTGCCATGTAGAAAATAAAGCAGTTACTGCCTCTCTTTACATTTCTGCTCTGATGATCAGTTTGTATGAGTTAATTTTCTCTCTATGTGTACGTCCTTCTCACATAGGGGACATACATATCATGGCTGGTGGTCTGGATCGGAAAGTCTAGGCCCACAATATCAGCTCTAACAATTAACTTTTTGTTAATTGTAATAATTGACTTTTTAGTGGTTAGAAGAATCTTGCTAAACATATCCTATTTTTTTCTGTCAGATTTATAACCACCTCTAGAGCTTAAGCTAATATTTGAAAAATTCCTTTATCGACGAATACCTGCATATGAGCAAATACCTGGATGCATCCTTAGGTTTAAAAAAAGTACACATAATTAACGACTTACTGAGCTACTATTTACCACACTGACCCTTCCTCACCTACCCAGAACCAAGTACATCTATTTAGAGCTACAAGCTTTCATAAAAGACATTTCAAGTCACATATAAATTCCTCTTGTGCTTATGGAAGTTACGTACATCTGCCTGGCACATAGATGTCCGAATTTGGAGCGTTTTTAATTTAGGCTGTTTCAGCACTTAAAAACCATACTTAACATATCTTTACCAATAATATAACTGCCTCTGTTCGTTAAAGATTAAATAGTTTACAAAAGTCTCTTCTTTCATTTCTCTTAGACAAAGAGTTGAGCACGTGCACACACACACACACACATGAAGTGATGAGGGGAGGGTACCAGACAAGAAGTAATTCTCCCCCTGGCTTAGTAGCGGGATGAGAATGATCAGGAAGCAGTGGAGTCAGCCTTCAATGCTGCCAGAGCACACAGTCCCTCTCCGAGGCATGCGGCCCTAAACAGCCTTGGTCCATAGGCCAGGGTGGGGGTGAGGGGAGGAAGCACACAGATAAATTTTTAAAACTTGGCCATGAAGTCCACACCCTCTGAGATTGGTGGGGGAACAACATGGTGTGTATCTTTACCTTGAACGGTCAGAGACTTCCTCTAAAACAAAACGGGCAGACCGTGTGCACTTCCGTCGCTTCGTCAGTTCTCAGGCTCTGACCTCACAAGCTCCCTTCTTCTTCCCCAGCTACGCCCTGTCCTGCGAGATCGAAGCGGCTGCTGACACCAGTGCCACCTCTCCCAAGCCTCGGAAGAGCATGGTGAAGAGGCTCAGCCTGTGAGTGTCACCCGCGGGTCCCAGAGGGTCTCATCAGAGAAGGGACAGGATGTTCAGTACCGCAGCCCTGAGCCAGGGCGGAAGTGAAGAGCAGTTCACTCACCTGTTAATCTTTCTGTCGTGAACCCAGTACATGTTCTAAATCGATTCCTTCTTCTCCACTGTTCTCTCTGGTATGGGCGACCATCATCTCCTACCTGGACCACTCCCACAACATCCTTACTGGCTTCTGGCCCCAGCCTTGCCTCAACAGTCCATTCTCCACCAAGTAGTCTGGTATTCGCATAAAACACACACCAGATTATACCGCTTCCTTGGTTAAAAACCTCTGATGCTTTTATTGTAAGATAGCACCCAGACTCCTTATCGTGGCTTAGGAGGACTCTCGTGATCTTCCCCCAACCTTCTTGACCACCTTCCTCTCATCCGACCTGCCCCCTTGTTCGCTGAGACCCAGCCACGCCCAGCTTCTAGCCATCTGCCAACCACACCAGGCTCATTCTTGCTTCAGGGCCTTTGCACCAGATGTTCCCGTGGCCTGGCGTGCTCGTTCTCTGTGGCTGGTCCCTTCAGATATGGGCAACAGCGTTCGCTCCTGAGAGAGAGCCCTCTCTGATGCCGCTGCCTTCCCCCATCACTCTCGGTCACACTGGCTGCTTCCTGTGGTGGAACGTAAGCCGCTGGAGAGCGGGACCCTTGTCCATCACACTCGTGGCTATTTGCCCAGCTCAGTGCCACGCATGCAGGAGGCACTCCATAGCCAAGTTCATAACTCCTGTCTCCCTTTGAGGAAAATCAGGCGTCCTTACAGTGGCCCTCACGACCCTTCAGGGACTGCCGTGTCATCCCAGCCCTGCCTGTCCCTTAACTGTCTGTCCTCATCTTTTTCTGCTCACTCTCCTCTGCTTTCCAGCCACCCACACCTCCCTGAACACGCTAGGCGTGCCGTTTCTTCTGCTCAGAACACTGCTCCCCAAATAGCCAAATGACTCACTCACTCACTCCCTTCAGATGCTTGCTGAAACATCACCTTCTCAGCCTTCTGCCAACCACCTTACTTAATACCATGCCCCATCTGCCTTACCTCCCGTGGCACACTCTGTCACCTTCACCTGCTTTGAATTTCTCCACTGCCTTTACCTCCATGTGACATACTGTTTGCTGTATGTGTCTGTTGATTATCTCCAATGCAGAGTCCACGAAGGCAGGCACATATGTCTGGTTTCTGCTCCTTGCTGTCTCCCCGGAACCTAGAATGGTGCCTGGCACATAGTAGATAATTAATAAATATTTATTGAATGAATAAACTGAGCCATGGGCCAACACTGTTTTAAGGACAATACACGTATTTTTCATCCAACCCACAAAATAACCTAAGTGGTAGGTCCTATTGTTATGCCAACTTTATAGACCAGGAAAGTAAGGCACAGACGGGGTAAATAGTGTGTTAGTTATTGGAAGATCTGGATTCAAACTCAAGACTTGGCCCTAGAGCCAAGATACCTTTTTACTATACTGCCCATGGGAAAAATACTTCGTGAAGGAAGAGAGGAAGGAAAGATGGGGCAGGAGGTAAAAAGTGGAGGAGGAAGAAGATGAGGGAAGGAGGACAAGGCAGAGGGAGAGGGTGCGGAGGGTGGGAGGAAAGAATGAGAAACTGTTAGCTTAATTAGCCCCCGTGCTTTGATGGTAGCCATTTTTACAGAAGAGCCATAGAGGATCTAGTCTGTGTCACCAAGTTGATCTCTCAGACGTTAGACTCCGAGAGATGTCAGGCTAACGAATCAAATGAAAGCCAAAGAGGTCAGTGCCAGGAAACAAGGGTTGTCATTTGATTAATAAATTTGCTCTTGCCTTTGAAGACCTATACCTGTGTCTGATCCCTTGGGTGTCACAGTCCGCATTGCCAGGGACGAGCAAGAACAACGACTAGGGCATATTGGACAGTTTTTTGGCGTTTTTTTTTTTTGGTGGCAGGGTGGCCTGGGAGCCATGCTGACCTGACAGATCCCAACTTTCCACCTCTAATCTGTTGTGTGAACTTCTGTGTCATCATTTGTAAGACCAGAATAGTAATGTTCATCTCAGTGGGTTGGTGCACGACTGGTGGGGTTGTAACGCTTCTCAAACACTGCCTCGCTCTCAAAGGGTACCTGGAGAGCCACCGTTATTTTTTCATGAAACAACTTTCTGTTACTGTCTTTTTTAGTCTTTTTTTTTTTTTTTTTTTTTGGTCAGGATTCTGACTGTTTCTGTGGGTTTTTGCTACTTCCCAGCACTGTCTATCCACCTACCTCGGTGATCCCCAGTGAGACATGGAGGCAAGGATGGCACATGAACTTGGGTATTGTCATGTTTCCAATTAACATGTGCAGGTGCTTACTGGTGTGGGTGGCACGATCTCCCACTAATGAAGCTGCTCAGGCTTCCACCTGATATCAGGTGACATCCGAAGATTACACTGGGACATGTGATTTTATTGAAAGCATTTTGAAGGTAGTCTTGATATCTTGTCAAACCTCTGTCCAGATGCCTCCCCTGGCCCTCCTGAACACTAGATTTCTGAGCTCGTGGGTTGTCCCCTGTAGAGTTTCCATAGCGTCTTGCTATCTTTTCATGGCTGCAGTCCTGGAGGAGAATGAACTCTCTTGTGAGGTAACCCGAGGACCTGACCAAGCCTTGTCAGTTGGTAAGATGGACACCTACACAGGGAATCAGACTCCTCAGGAGGTGAGGCCAGGGGTGCCAGGCATCTTGATGGTCTTCTGCATGAGAAATAATTGGAAATTTCTGGACCTGCTATGGCAGTCAGAGGTCTGCACAGGTACATCTAGTCCTTTTTTTATTTTCTGTTTTGGAAGTTCATTCATTTATGTTGAGACACACAGAGAGATAATGAACAGAGGAGAGGCATAGAGAGAGGGGGACAGAGGATCTGAAGCAGGCTCCATGTAGACAGCAGAGAGCCCGATGCAGGGCTTGAACTCACGAACCGTGAGATCGTGACCTGAGCTGATGTCAGACACTTAACTGACTGAGCCACCCAGGCACCCCAGGTAGCCCTAAGTGCTAATGCCTTTACCCCCTTGCTTTTCCTTCCCTGTCCTCAGGCAGTAGCCACTGTAGATGCATTTTGATATAACTGCTTCCCACTACTTCTCTCCAACCCAGCTATCCATATTTATTGTGCCGGGTGCTCTAGCACCCCTGGGTCCTCTCTTTGCACCAAGTCTGACACATGCACAAACTCTGCAGAGATATTTTCATGAACATCTAAAGTTTCATGTAAGAGGACTGTGAGGGTGCAGTGCCGTGCATGAAGTGTGGTAGACACGGAGTACATTCTCTCCTTGGTGAAATCTTGCCAAGATGCTTGAGTTAAAACCTTCGGTATCTGAGTTTGAACATTTATCATGAATAAAACAGGCCACATGGTCACCCTTCATATTTCTTGTACATATAAGGGTGATTCTATGCCATCGATTTCCAAAATAAATTTTATGATCTTAGCATTTTTTAAAATGTGGAAAATGTACTCTTTGCTCTCCCCACATTTAATGATCCATTTTCCAAAGAGGTTGGAAAGAATTTTGAAGCCATAAGGGAAGGTGTGCTTGATCTGAAGGTCAGAGACACCTAGTATTGAGCTAGAGTTACCCTTTGTAAAGCAGAAATGACCTCATGGAATTGTGCAAATGGAAGAACCTTTAGTCTTTGAACAGTGTCGTTCAAAGCTAGATTCTCAGATGACGGGCTGCGGACCACTAGTCTACAGCCTTCAAAGGTCTACCTCGTAATCACGGGGGTGTACAACAGTGGCATTGCTTTTTCCCCTGAAAATTGTGGTCAGAGTTTAGTGCTTTCCCCTGGAGCCCCAGTAAGGCTTGGAGGTCCAAGAAAGGAAGTGACATGGAAAATGGGGCAAGAGGTGGTGGGTCAGAGATGAGACTGAACAAAGACATGCTTCAGGTCTTGGAATTTGAGCTTATAATTCCTGAAGTATTTAATGAAAAATCAGGCTCAGTGGTTCTACTCTTGTTATTTTGTCCAGTCAGTGCTTGTTGGGCTTGGCTGCATTTGCTAGTTTCTTTACATGCCTTTCCTTCTTGCGTCTTACCCTTCCCTCCTTTTACTCTTTTTCATGTTGTCTGTTAATGTGAACCCTCTCCGTCTTTGTCTGAGAAAGTCTTTATTTTGTGCTCACTCTCAGAATTCTGTTAGCTGGGTATGGAATTCAAGGGCGACCGTTATTTTCACTCAGCACTTTGAAGACAGTATTCCAGGTCTTCTTACTTCTGCCATTTGCTTTTGAGATGTCTGCTATCTATTTACCATTCCTTTGTATTATGCCCATCCCCTCCTCCCCCCCCCCCCCCCCCCTTGCCATTCTTAAAAGAACTTCTTTTGTCTTTGATATACCATTAGACAGTTTAAGTGAGGATTGAGTCTTATTTATTCTATTCAAGATGTAGTTCCTGGATCTAAAGATTCATGCAGTTCATTAGTTCTGGAATCTTCTCACCCACCATTCATGCAGTTCATTAGTTCTGGAATCTTCTCACCCACCATCTCTTCAGATAAGGTCACTCTTCCATTCTCTTCATTGTCTTCTCTTGGAATTCTTCTTACACACGTCAACATTTCTTATTCCAGTCTCCATCTTTTAACCTTTCTTATTTTCCATGTCTTTATATTTTGATGCTGATTTCTTAAAATTTTCTTCAGATCTGTCATCTTGTTTTCAGTGCTTCTCTTAAACAGTTTTTTAATCCTTCCACCGAGTTTTTATTTTAAATCACTGAATTTTTTAGTCTAGAAGCGAGTTTTTTTTTCAAATTGTCTTCCTGTTCATTTGTCAGGATGTCCTGTTCTTCTCTCCTGTTTTCAACCTTTTTTCTTATGTCTGTAATATTACAAACATATTTATTTTATAGCCTGGTCTGTGGTAGACACTCAAACATTTGTCAAATGAATGAATAAATTATTAGTTTCTTTCTGTCAGTTCTTGTATCTGAAGTTCTCAAGAGTCTAATGTTTGTTGACTCCCTTTGGGTGGGATATTTCCTTGTATGTTTTTGTAATGTTGTATTATGAGCTCATCTTTATCAGAAAATCCTCTACATCCTGGGTTGAAGGTGTATTCCTCCAGAAATGTTTTTTAATTCTGATTTGCACAGAAGCATAGGTAGCAAAGTATAGCATAGGTAGCAAAGTTGAGTGAGGTGCTGGCGAAGATAACACATGATTTTAGGGGAGACATTTTTCTTTCACCCAAGCTCAGGCCAAGACAGATAAGCTTCCTTGTTGTCTTCCCGTGCCAGTAGGAAGACCTTTTTCTAGCCTGTCTTTTTACTAAGGGTATAGCTCTTTGCAGGTCTTGCCCGTCTTTTTACTAAGGGTATAGCTCTTTGAAGGTCTTGGCTCTATAAGGGATTTCAATTTCAACTCCCCACCTTATATAAACAGAGGCCCTCATCTTTGGGTCTGTATGTGTGTTAAAACCCGTGTCCCTAGCTCCCCCAGATTGGTACCTCCCACTCCCCACCCAGAGCAGCTGCAGAGTTAGCTCACATACTTCTGGTTTTCAGTTCCCTTTTCATTTATGGCCTGTAGGGATTTTCCTTACTGTATTGCAAGCTCAACTTTAAAAAGAGTTTTTATTCATTCATCAGTTGATGGACATTTAGGCTCTTTCCATAATTTGGCTATTGTTGAAAGTGCTGCTATAAACATTGTGGTACAAGTGCCCCTATGCATCAGCAGTCTTGTATCCCTTGGGTAAATTCCTAGCAGTGCTGGCTCATAGGGTAGACCTATTTTTAATTTTTTGAGGAACTTCCTCACTGTTTTCCAGAGCAGCTGCACCAGTTTGCATTCCCACCAACAGTGCACGAGGGTTCCTGTTTCTCCACATCCTCGCCAGCATCTACAGTCTCCTGATTTGTTCATTTTAGCCACTCTGACTGGTGTGAGGTGGTATTTCGGTGTGGTTTTGATTTGTATTTCCCCGATGAGGAGTGACGTCGGGCATCTTTTCATGTGTCTGTTGGCCATCTGGATGTCTTCTTTGGAAAAGTGAAAGACCTCAGATTAATATGGCCTCTCATTCAGCTAAGCAATCTGTGTGTCCTTTGAGGTTGGAAATGACCTATTCAGATGAGATGTTTACTGTGATCTATTAGACACTTTATAGGAAATGTTTTCCAGTCATGCCAGGGCATGGAAGATTGGCAAAACAATCAAGGGGTTAATTAGCACAAACTATTACTAAATCATGGATTCCATATTTGTAAACAACTGCCTGGCCTTATGTGTTCTGCAGACTATTTCTGGGGTCGGACATGATTACCAGTAGCACTCCCACCAAAGAGCAGCCCAAGTCCACTGCCAGTGGGAGCTCTGGTGAAAGCATGGACTCTGTCAGCGTGTCGTCCTGCGAGTCAAACCACTCAGAGGCCGAGGAGGGCTCTATCACCCCCATGGACACACCGGATGAGCCTCAAAAAAAGGTATTCCCTCATTCCTTTCCCTTAAGTCCTAATGTAGACACCTGACGTAGTTTAGTGGTTGCCACACGAGAATGTCTGTTTTTAAGTGTATCACTGTACAGTAGTTTGAAATTCATGTTTATAGGAGCTGTCAAAGTAGAGTTCAATCTAGGGACCCATTTCTCATAGAAACTGGTCCAAAAATAGTGAGCATATTGGTGTATTCATCTGGCCTTTGAAACATTGTCTTGGATCCAAAGGTGACTGAAGGACTGTGGCCTGTAACATGAGGTATACTTTATTTAGGACTCAGAGGATTTTCTTAGAAGGAGCGCAAAGTCAAGAGACAGAGATGTATCAGCCTTGTCTCTTGGTGTCATACTTTGTCTTTGCCATGCTTTTACCGCAATAATGTTACATAGCAAACCACTCCAAAACTCAGTACTTAAAACAACAGCCATTTATTCTCTGTCATGTATCTGCTGGTTGGCTGATGTGCATTGGGCTTGGCCCTAGGTCATGGGTTTGGTCCAGGTCTGCTCCTCTCATTCTTCTTGGCATAATGAAGCTGTCCGGGGCATATTGTTAGTAAGCTAAGACAAATGAGCAAGAGAGCAAGTCCAGCCCCATAGGTATGTATCAAGCCTTTACTTTGGTCATAATACCAACATTTTATTGCCCAAAGCAAATCATGTGGCCAAATCTCACGTAAATAAGTGAGGCAGGGGACTCCTTCTAATGGGAGGAACTGTGGAGTCACAGGGCAAACAAAGGACATGGATTCAGAGGGGCGTAAGGAATTGGTAGCAAGTATACAATCTACCATTGTATACTTTGAGAGGTGATAAAAGAATTCCCATAGAGTTTCCATTTTCCATGGCTTCATAAAGAAATAAAAATAGCAACAACAACAAGAACAAGATTTGTCTTAATCTTCTGTACACATCTGCTTTAATCTGTTGGTGAAGAAGCTTGAATTAGAAACATTAACTGTGGGGGCGCCTGGGTGGCGCAGTCGGTTAAGCGTCCGACTTCAGCCAGGTCACGATCTCGCGGTCCGGGAGTTCGAGCCCCGCGTCAGGCTCTGGGCTGATGGCTCAGAGCCTGGAGCCTGTTTCCAATTCTGTGTCTCCCTCTCTCTCTGCCCCTCCCCCGTTCATGCTCTGTCTCTCTCTGTCCCAAAAATAAATAAACGTTGAAAAAAAATTAAAAAAAAAAAAAAAAAGAAACATCAACTGTGATGTGGCTAGCATTTGCACCATTTGGGGGAGATTTTTGGCCAGCCAGACTTGCTGTGTAAGCAACTGTTAGCCCCTTAGCTTAAGCATAAGCAAGTGAGGTAGAGTGTTGGTAAGAATTCCCCCATTTTGTTTTTTTCTGCCATTCTGTAAGGGGATCAGTGTGCAGTTTCACATTGTGTTGTCAACAACAACAGCAGTAGAGGAACCCTCAAATGACCTTGTCACAATGTGGCCGATCTAGGACGGACATCCTACTCAGGACTCATCAGGCTGAGATGTCTCAGGTGCTGCCCCAGCTGGATCTTACCTTTCTATGTTGAAATCCAGAGGCACATCCTCCGGATATTGAAGGAAAAGCTCTGCAAACACCTTTGAGTCTGTTCTCCATTTTCCCATGCATATTTTTGAAACCGGAGATGTAATCATTCTCCATGGCTTGAGATGCAGCTTTGAAGTTGTCAAAATCTGGAGTGAAGTATCATTCTTCACCTTTAGACAGGTTCTAATTCTTTGTGGCCCCATTTTCTGATGGTGGACATCATACAAGTGACAATAGAGGTATATCACACGCTGTCCAGGAAGGGGGTGGAATCACCTTTATGCCTGTTGGTGCACTGGACATGTGCAAAGGTCCAGATCATCCCTCTTAAAACTACACAGTAGCCAGCCCAAGTGTGTATCATTTGCACACCCCTTGCCTCCTCTCTTATCACACGGGTGCTTTAATTTCTTGCACAAGTCAGGAATTTTTATTCTTCAGGTGAACCGTCCTCAGAGGCACGAATTTCTGTCAGTTTAAAGCTGAATCATTGACTTGGATGCACGCACACACTGGGCTGTAGTATCCTTGAATGTCACCTGGAAAGGCCTTGGTGCCCCCGCTCCCTGCATAGCGGGTCCTGGATGACCTCCACAGCCTCTCCCTACTCTGGATCCTGAGCCTCAGGTGTCCCGCGTGCCTTCCACAGTGGCGCTCTATGAGATTGCTCTGTTCAGTGAAGTGTACTTAGCATTCCTGTCACTTCATCCCCCTATCATGGTTTCTAAACATTTATTTTCACACTTGCTCCTCATAGCAAATTCTCAGTAAGACCTTAGGGGGAGTCATCAGGTGGTCCGTTTAGAGCTTCTGCAACTCAGGCGTCTTCAAAGCTTTATCTTAATCCTAAGTGTCATTAAAATTATGGAAAATCTAACAGAAAGAAAGGGGATTCATACAGAGGAAAAGGGAGGTGAAAAAATTGAACTAGTAACTGGACAGTGGACCCTCTTGGCTACTGTGTGTGGTACACCTTCAAGCAAAGTGATGCTTTTGAAATTATGCACCATCAGTTCGCCCTCACACTGAGTCACAAAGTTGATTCACTTGGGAAAATAGACAAAAAAATGTTACTAAACCATATTATAGAGCACAGTTAGACTTCTACATATCCGAGTTATCAAATCAGCTTGCTGGCTCTAATGAAACTAATCCTATAGTAGAATTTAATGTAAAGTTATGCTATAGGAAGACGAAGTCCTTAGGAAATAAAATAGGATAAACCCCATTTTACTTGGAAGCTAGATAATCAGAATGCTAAGTTTCTGTATGCTTTTTCCTTGGAAAAGTAGACAAGTATAAAAGACATAAGTAGATTACTTATTTTTTAAATGACTTCTGAAATATTTGTTATATAATATATATAACAATTTAGCTTAACTCATTCTGAGAAATTATTTGTAATTTTCCACAATTGATATTTAAAGTGATTCAATGTAGGTGTTTTTTTGTTTGTTTTTTAACACAACCTAATGAATTTGGGCATCCTGTTTCTTTGGTAATTAGTCTTGCATAGTTTATGGTAACTGTAGTTAATTGGAAAAGCACCTCATTCCTTAAAAGTAGAAAGTAGAAAAGTAGAAAGGAATGGAGCTTCTCATAGGCTGTGTTCCCTTGAGAAAGTCGCTCTATTTCTCTGAATCTTTCTTCCCTTATCTTTATACTGCTCTGCATTTTGTTCACAAGATAGTTGGGAGAGCCACGTGAGATAAGATATATGCAAACTCATCACATCACAGTGCTAAACATCACCAAGGTAGTGGTATACTATGTTCATTTACCATGTTTTCATCAGCTTTAGACTGGGCCTTGGCTATGTGCTTGCCGTGTGAACCTGGTCTTGGGAGTCAGGTAACTGGGGAGTATGTCATGATGGTGCTGCCAGTACTTTTCTCTCTGGATCAAGGTTCCTCACAGCAGAAAGCGATTGGGGCCCGGTGATCTCCAGGGGCCTAATGTTCCACGCAGAGCTGTAGAATCTGTGGTCCTTATCTTAGAAACTTCAACAAGTATAGACCTTTCTCTCCTGCTACAAAATCTATGATAGAAAATAGATCGTGGTGGGCGTGTTAAGCAGCATTCCCACTCAGGGCAATGGGACTGGATAAGCTGTTGGTAAGTAAGGCTTTCCTCCAGCCCTTGTTAAGCTTCTGACTTCCTCCTGGAGGCCACGTTGCCTCTAGTTTCTGGTATTTGCTGCCATCTGCTGGTCACTTCCTTAAAAGCAGCTGCAAATGGGAATTTTGAGAACTGCCTTGCATCCGTCCTCACCTGGATGTAGAGGGCAAGTACTGAGTCACTGATAGGCATCTGCCAACAGGATACTTACCCCAGTGACAAGATGTGTGTGTGTGTGTGCTGTGAGATGTTCTGGAGGAAGTAATTGAAGTTTATTCATCTCAGCATCTACCTCTGCTTTGAAAATTGTGAAGCGCGCCATTGGCCAAAGTTCTAATCTGTGTTCTTCTGGGGTGTGTTTACTCTTCCAGCTCTCTGAGTCTTCCTCATCATGTTCCTCTATCCATTCCATGGACACAACTTCCTCAGGGATGTCGTCCTTAATAAACCCCCTCTCCTCCCCTCCATCCTGCAACAACAACCCCAAAATCCACAAGCGCTCCGTCTCCGTGACATCCATTACCTCGACAGTGCTGCCTCCCATTTACAACCAACAGAACGAAGACACCTGCATAATCCGCATCAGTATAGAGGACAACAATGGCAACATGTACAAGAGCATCATGGTAAGGCCCTCGGACCGACACCCCTAAGTGTGTACAATATTAGCATCATGTAGGCATCTGCCCAAAATGAGCATGTACCATGGTATTACTCCCTGCGTATGCACCAGTAATATATTTATATAAAAATCTACATATCAGTAGTGGCCATAAAATACAATTTTTACATCTTAAAAATTGCTAAAACTTATCCCGGTCAGTGTCACTTTTTTCAAAACTGTCAATTTGGACAACTGAATGACTGTATCCCAGGGAAGATGCCACTCCTGCATGCCTTCTAGGAAATCTTCCCATGGAACCACATGCCTGGATTTATAGTGAATTCCCATGCATTCTCAGCCGTGTGCTCCGTGGTGGCAAATCTTTCTCCTTTAGTCATGTGGAATCAAACTTAGTAAAGTGAATGATCAAGCTGGAAATAAAGTTTGAGTCCACAAGGAACTCTGTTTGTAAATTAGATGGACCTTTTTGAGCCTCTTGTAAAAATCGTGTTTCTGACACACTCTCAAAACTGTCTTGAATTAATGGCAGGCTTTTGGAGTACACACAGGTGTCTCCTGGTAATGACCTTGGGTGTGTATTTCCCGGAAGTGACTTCTTCGTTTATAGGCCACTTCATGCACTGAAGAGCAGGCTGTCATTTGCAGTGGGTCCCATCTCCCATCTTTATCACCTGCCTTCTTGGGGGGCACACGGAGTGCTCATGAGCTCAGCTCTGAACATGACCTGTATGCTGTCTTCTAACATTCCAAAGAAAAACTTTCCTAAAGCAGTCATAGAATCAACAAAAGATTTCTTGAACGTTGGATGTGTGCTTGTCACGGGGCCAGGCTTTGTGGATGGGGAGATGAGTGAGGTGTTTCTGTCTTTGAGGACCTTATGATCAAAAGGGAGATCATAAAGCAGTGTTCAACATCTACCATATTCTCTAATAGAGGTCAGACCAGGTTGTAAAGGGCCTCCAGCCCTCATGAGGGAGTTTGTGTCCTACAGGCAGTAGCATCTCATTGAAGGCTTTTAAGTAGCAATCAGATTTGTTCACTGGAAAAGTAGTTGACATTGTGGAGACAGTGCTCTGGTGGGGGATAGTGGGAGGTGAGGAAGTGAGTTAGGAAGCTGCTGTCATATTCCATGTAGAAGATGATGAGGGCTTGAACGACAGTCATGTGGCTGGAGACCATGTGGATTTTTGAAAGATTTTTATGAGGTAGAATTGTAGAATCCATTAGTTTAGTCATCAGCTTTGGGTTACCATTGGAGGGGATGAGGAAGAGGGAAAACTAAAGGCTGCCCAGGCAGCTTGGTGGTTGGTGGTCCTACCAAGTGAGATGCAAGCTACTGGAGGAGGAGGAGGGTTTGGGGAATGCTTACACTGGAGGGGTCAGTAGGACATCCAGCTGACATTGTCTAGAAGATGGGCAGAAACCTGGGCTGGTGCCAGGCTGGTTCTGGGAGTTGTCCAGCCCACGGGGTGGACAGGGTCACACAGGGAGTGAGGGCAGGAATAGACAGAACTCAAGTGGGAGAGAGAATGGTGAAAGAACCACCGAGAAGCCATGCCATCAGTGTTATTATCGTATTTTCAGTGTGGCTTCTTCACATGGCTTCTCTTACACATGCTGACAGAGAAGTCCCCCCTCGAAACTCTGCAGTGACTCTGAAGTAAAAGCTAAGAAGTGGCACACATGCAACCACGTGGATGGATCTCTAAAATGCCACATTGCGTTAAAGAAACCAGACACAAAAGATTACGTGCTGCAGGAGTCTTTTCTTTCAAAAATAGTCCAAACGAACCTGTGGTACTGGAAGCTAACCTCAGGGAAGAGGCACAGGGAATTCTTTGCATTCTCTATTTAAGGTACATGAAGGTGACACGCTAGTGTCATTCAATACTGTGCCATTCAGTACACAAGCCACATGTGGCGACTGAGCATTTAAAATGGGAATAGTCCAAATGGAGATGTACTGTGAGTGTAAAATATATACCAGATTTTGAAGATTTAGTACAAAAGAAAGAAAGAATTTCTCATTAGTAATTTTTGTATGGATTATATACTGAAATCATACTTTGGATGTGAGGGATTAAATAAAATATGTTATTAAAATTAATTTCCCTTTTGAAAAACTTGTTTTAATATGTCTGCTAGATTATGTAGATCTACTGGACAGGGCTGGTTCAGTATGTCAACCAAAGGCTGCATGACTGAGCTGTTGATACTGATTGTGACCCTTCACTCCACTCAGTACATTGGATGGGACAGAGTAATAAACACTCATGGAAAGCTCTTGGCCGTATCCCATCCTCATCTGGACACACTTGGGGAAGTTTAAGGTCAAGAAAATAAGGATAGCCTGGCTCTCTCCTTAGGTAGGTTTAAAGTTGACAACTTAACCCAACGTTAATCACCTTAGCCCCACATCCGCCACTCTCCCACCCACCCCCCACCCCCCCAGTTAAAGTGGGATCCTTTCTCTTTAACTTCATGCTTCTGGTCCAGTTCGATCCAACTGTGGGAGTATTTTTTTTTTAGGCTATCAAAACACATATTTCCACTTTTAGAATTTTGTGTGCATCTATTTCTCCCTTGTAAAGGAGTATGCCGGATGTTTTGGTAATAGACAAATGAACAGGGTCTTTGTCGCTTACAAGGACCCCATTGTAATGCGTGTTGTTTATTGAATCACAAGTACCAGCTGCTGTTTCAGGACCAGAGGGAGACATCTAGGCCCTGCCATCTCTAAGTTCTCAGAGACAGTTTCCTGGAGGAAATCAGTTGTCTTCTTCTTCTTTTATTTTTTTAAATTGATTGGTTGATTGATTGACTGGCTGTCTCTCCTCTTACCTCCTGGTGAGAACAGCTTTTATTTTTAAGTAACAATAATTTGTGTGGTGTGTGTGTGTGTGTGTGTGTGTGTGTGTGTGTGCATTCTTTCTGATGTAAAGAAATCACTCAAGGGATGTTACAAAAGTCAGAGACCTCTTTTCCTCTTGCGCCAAGCACCCCGCCAATAGTTGGCTGGAGTGCAGAGATAAAGGGGAGAAAGTCAGAATTGGGGGTGAGGAGAAGCTTTACTTGGGCTTAAAAAATGGTAGATTTATTATTTTTGAACACCTAGGAGCTGATTTTTATTGAAGTCTAATTTACGTGCAATTACATACACAGATCTTAAGTGTTCAGTTCTTTGGGTTTTAATAGTTACCTGTATCTGCATAACCATCACCCCAAATCTAAATAAAGAACATTTTCCATCCCCCCACCAAAATTCCCTTGTGTCCCTTCCAATCAGTTCCCCTCCTTAACCCTAGTGAAGGTTAAGGTTCGTTATTGTTAATTTTCTAAAGCCATAGATTAGTTTTGCCTGTTTTTCAAAGAATTGTCTCCTGTACCACGTAATCTTTTGTGTCTAGTTTTTTATTTTTGCTTTTTGTTCGTTTGAGTTTTTTTTGCGCAACATGATGCTTTTGAGATTCATCCACATTGTTGCATGTGTCAGTTCTTAGTTTATAACTGCTAAGTTGTGTTCTAGCAGAAATATACTATAATCTCTCTGTCCATTCCCCTGTTCTCTCCTGTCAAGGGCGGTTCAGGTTGATTCCAGCTGGGGGCTATTATGGGTGTGAATCTGCTATGAACACTTGTGTAGAAGTCCTTTTGTAGACATAGGTTTTCATTTCTCCTGGTCAATACCTAGATTGCTGAGATCATGGAGTGATCTGGGAGATCATGTGAGATCATGTGAAATTGCTGGGTCATGGAGTCTCTTGTGCGTTTTGAAATGATCCTTGTGCAGAACTGCGGTCATTTGTAACCTCCAGGTTGTGACCTGGTGCCGTAGCAGTAGCTCAACAGGTAAGGATGATTTTAGCCCAGAACCAAAAATGCTGTGCGTTTTGCACAGTACCCTCCTTTTCCACCCTGCCCCCCACTGTAACCTCAACCAGTGTGGACGAGATAGGCAAGGAACATGTTCTGTTTTACTAAGGGAAGACACTTGACTGAGGGAGTAGGTGATGGCGAGAGTAAGTGGCCCATCATCATTTGGCTACTAAGGGTGGAGCCAGAACTAGAACCCAGGGCTTCTGGCTCCTGGTCCTGTTCTCATTCCACTGGGCCATTACTCCCAGGAAGACACAAGGCAGCAAGAATAAGAGGGTCAAGAGGGCTCTCATGAAGCCGAATACTTAGAAACCCATCCATTGTCTTTTCAGTTGACGAGCCAGGATAAAACCCCCGCCGTGATCCAGAGGGCGATGCTGAAGCACAACCTGGACTCGGACCCAGCGGAGGAGTACGAGCTGGTACAGGTCATCTCGGAGGACAAAGGTGGGCACACGTCGCTTCTCGTGGCCGGTTACCCGTGTAGAAGTCAGAGAATGAATTCGGTGGGGTTTTTTAATGGAATCAAATAGGGGTTTTTAATTGTGTGGGGAACCCTGATGTCACCTCACTTGTAGAATGAAGCATCTCAAGCTGCCCCCGCAACAACCCTGTTTTGCCTACAGTTTTGCTGTGCATTCTCATGCCCATTCTCTATAAACTTTTTTTTTTAAGTTTACTTATTTATTTTGAGAGAAAGAAGGGGGGAGGGGCAGAGAGGGGGAGAGAGAGAATTCTCACGAGACTCCATGCTGTTAGTGCGGAGCCTGACACTAGGCTTGAACTCACGAACCATGAGATTATGACCTGAGCTGAAATGTTAACAAGTGAGCCACCCAGGTGCCGCTGCATGCTCTATAAACTTTTTATCAAGCATTCTTCTTGGAAGAGGTCTCTCCTTGTGTCAGAAGGTGAGGGGCGGTGGGGCCTACTGGCCCCTTTGAGATGGTCACGCACCTCCTTTACCCAATAATGTGTGTTTAAGTTGTATATGAACCTATAATGTAGCGGTCCTTGGAATAATTTCTCATTTCAGTTAATCATGCATGGGAGGCTTATAGGTTTATCTTTCAGTTTATCTTTTAATCTTTTTTTATTAAAAAATTTTTGATGCTAGTTTAGAGAGAGAGAGAGAGTGGGGGATGGGCAGAGAGAGAGGGAGACACAGAATCTGAAGCAGGTGCCAGGCTCTGAGCGGTCAGCAAAGAGCCAGATGTGGAGCTCAAACTCATGAACCGCATGGTTGTGACCGGAGCGGGTGTTGGAACTGAGCCACCCAGGTGCCCCTCTTTCAGTTTATCTTTATTCATGATTGATGTTCAAGTAGCAAAAGCTTCTAACTCCAGAATCTGAAGGCTCTTTATCTCACACTTACTGAGGCAAAGAACTGGTGATCTGTGAAATACTTCAGTATGTCTAGGAACCCATTGTTGGCAGAAATTCCTTTTAGGAAAACTGGGGGCAAATACTTACCCTGAATGTATCTATTTGCCCGTTTGAATTGGGGTTGTATTTGTTGAGAGGAGACAACAAGCTGGTAGGTAAGTTGTCTGTACTCTGTCACATCGTAGAAACTCAGTCATAAGAAGTCTCTTTCCAAGTGTGGTTATTGACTGAAATTAACCCTATCTACTGGCAGACCCAACACTAACCAATTCACACATTTTTTTTTTAATGTTTATTTATTTTTGAGAGAGAGAGAGAGAGAGAGAGAGAGAGCATGAATGGGGGAGGGGCAGAGAGCGAGAGAGACAGAATCCCAAGACGGCTCCAGGCTCCGAGCTGTCAGCACAGATCCTGATGCGCGGCTCGATTTCAGAAACCATGGCAACGTGACCTGAACCAAAGTCGGATGCTCAACGGACTGAGCCACCAAGGTGCCCCCAGTTCACATTTGTTCCCCAAGTATAGCGAAAAGAAGAATTTTAAAAGTTGGGAATATGAGAAGGGAGCAGCTGTTCATGCTCCATTTGACCAGCAAATCCTCCAGGCTGTATCTTGGGCCCCGAGAAGAGTGGCTGAAATTAGAGTAGTACTTTTTCCTAGAGATGAAGTATATAGCCTCTGAGAAAATTCTTTTTCAATTACCTCTTGGGAGTTTTCTCAGTCGTTCAGCGGACCCCTAAGTTGTGGGGCAAACCCTTGTCAATTATATCTTTTATTGTGGTTACAGTTAAAATTCTAAGCCTACAAGGTGATCTCTTGAGTTTTACCATGTTGCCCACGAACGAAGGCTAAGGTGAGACCAGTTGGTTTGAAGAACCAGGAATCCTGGGCCCAGTTTTGTCCACCACTTGGGTGGTCTTCAGGGGGCTGCTTGACCTCCTCGGGCCTTGGTCCTTAATTAGTGAAAAGGAGGCAGTACCCTATGAATTCTTCAAATGTCACAGGACAGTTATGAGGGTAACAAGAAATATGTGCCCTAAAGTACTTGGGAGGTATGCTAAGTGATCCGTAGTTGTGAGGTGAATTATTACTGACCCGGGAATATGGGGACATTTGTGCAAAATGTACTAGAGTCACTTAGAACCTGATGGCGTCGGTCTCTCTATAAAATTTCGGTGTTTGAAGTTAACATAAGCTTGACTGCATCCATTCTGCAATCAGATGCCTCTGGTGATGGCCTCCCCAACACTATTGCCCATTTTACCTCTTTTATTCCCGTTTGTTTTTTTAGATACCCATTACCCCTGAGTGCTAAATAGTATATATCTTCTTCTAAAAATATAAATGAATTTGGGTCGCCTGGGTGGCTCAGTCGGTGAAGCATCTGACTTCCGGTCAGGTATGATCTCGCGGTTTGTGAGTTTGAGCCCCGCATCGGGCTCTGTGCTGACAGCTCAGAGCCTGGAGCCTGCTTCGGATCCTGTGTCTCCCTCTCTCTCTGCCCCTCCCTGGCTCACACTCTGTCTTTGTCTCTCTGTCTCTCAAAAATAAATAAACATTAAAAAAATTTGTTTAAATAAAAAAATAAAAATAAATAAAAATATAAATGAATTAAAGTAACTTTGCTTGATAATTTCATATGATACTTGGAATAGTCCCTGTTCAGAAATGGCAGCTGTCTGTTTGGGAATCATTGAAGTAGACAACAGTTTAAATATTTACAGATGTACTCTATCTTATATAGATGCTGTTTAGTATTCAGCTGGTTTGATTTGGGATTACTTCAAAAAATTTTTCAATATTCCAAGTAGAAGGTTCTGGAAAATGCTGTAGATTTTTTTTTTCTACCCCGTGTCATTGGATTCTCTCAGTCTCAGAAAAGTTGCATGCTGGAGTAGAAAATGGACGATGAGAGGAAGGATACCTGGGTTCTAGCCCAGTTCTGCTGTTGACTAGCTGTGATCCTGGGAGTGTCTTTCCCTTTGTTTTAATGTCTCTTCACCTTTGTTTTCTACTGCACTTTTTTCTAGCTAAAATATTCTGCATTTGAGCATTTAGTTCAATTTAAAATTGGGATTGAGGAGTGGTTGGAACTGATTTTGGGGGTGGTTGTCATTGTTTGGTTCAGTTCACATTCCAAGGACAAAGGACCAATGGTCCTTGCTTTGTGGCCAGACAAAATTTCCCCCCTGCCACTGTCAGTGCTTGGGCTGACCTACACCAGCTGACTGCCTTCTCTCTCCTTCTCTCCTTTAGAACTGGTGATCCCAGACTCAGCCAATGTCTTTTATGCCATGAACAGCCAAGTGAACTTTGACTTCATTTTACGCAAAAAGAACTCCATGGAAGAACAAGTGAAATTGCGTAGCCGGACCAGCTTGACATTGCCCAGGACAGCTAAACGGGGCTGCTGGAGCAATAGGCACAGCAAAATCACCCTCTGAAGGGAGGGACCAATGGCCCCTTGCTCGCCAAAGGCAGAGCGGGGCTGAGAACAGGCCGTGGTGATTGCAACGACCATCCAGTGTTAGAGGATCATTGGTGAAGTCCACAGCTATTTATTGAGTACCTCTGGTGTGGAAGGCACTATGACAGGCATCGTGGGGGAAATCGGAGATGAGTTTGACATGAAAAGGATGAATGTTTCACTGATTCTCTTTGACCTATTTGAGACTGAAATGCAAAATTATCCACTTTTATAAATAAATATATATGTACACATATTTGGTATGTATGTGTGTATATATATATATACATATATATATATATACATATATATATGTATATATATATATATGTATATATATATATGGGACTTAGGGATATTCTGGACTATGGAAAAATGAATTTGCACAATGGCCTGGGAAGTTGAGGTCACTTTTTACAGGGAAATAGAAAGAACTGAAAACCTAGTGTCATACCTTCCATGTAAATGGAATCAATCCTAGGAATACAGAGTGTCCTTTGTGCCAGTATTATAAGAAGTCCAAACTGTTTCTATAAGGGAGAGAATGACTTTCTCCATCAAGTGCCACCAGAAGAGATCTGCAGAGGCTGGAACTGCCACGGCTGAATGAAAGGCCACTTTGGAAAGGGTTTGGATGAGCCAGTGGCTTTTGACCTCTGCCCGCATCTGCCGCTTTTTGCGACCCCAGGGAGGGCGAGAGGAGCATCGGAGGCCCATCGGACCCACTGGTCCAGCCCCCGTGACACCTCTGGAGCCAACGCAAGCCCATTTTGGTTTCTGGCAACTGCCTCGTGTGTCCGTTCCCCCTGCTCAAGAACATATCACAATCATTACTGTACAAGTAGCCATGCTCTTTGGTAACTTACCAGCCGGAAAAGAAAGCACAAAAGGTTGGGGACTCGTTTGGACTCTTACCTGTCTCGGAATGCCACTTCTTCATTGCCATTTCTGATTGCCTTCTTTTGCATGTAACACTATATGTCTGGAGTCTTTTGCCATCTGGATTGTAGTACCTCTATATTACGTGCAATTTATTCCTCAGGTGTAGAAATTCCTACTGCGATTGACTATATTTGATCATTTTGAGCCTGTGAAAGATTTCAGAACAGCGACTGCTCTGTTAATAGCCCCTCAGAAGATGTTCCCTGCTGATAGCAGTGTCCTGTTTTACTCACTAACTTTTATAGCATTACTGTGCCTAGTCATGGGGAAAGAAATGGGGCTACGTATATGATCTGAATCATTTCTTAATGAGGTACATTCTTCCAGATGGAATCAATAACATTTTTTTTTCAGGTCCCCACACTTGCTATCACAGTGTTACTGTTAAGTGACATTTTTGTCTCTAGTAACACCATCACCCTCTCCCTTCCAAATCTGAGCTGTGCTGGGGGTTTGAACCAAAAAGCCATATGTGCGATATCAACATGTGTAAGAAGCACTTTCAGAATGTCCTTTTTAAGAAAAAATTCTCAAAATTCCAGTTTTTATTCTAAAAATAAAAAGAACAAACCCAGATATAAAGCATAGATTGTAAAATGGAGCTTTTTTTTCCCCTTTGTCCTAATCCTGTAAAGACAGCTCCCAAAGGTTATGTGAGATTTATGTTATGTAAATAGCCATATGAAATCTGCAAGAAACACCAGGGAAAGTTTAGAGATTCGTGGCAGTGGACCAAAGAATGAGCCGGGAAGGCCTCAAATTTCCCTTAGGTCTTTCGAGGAGAGCAGACTGTGCATGATAAAGAGCGCCTCGGTTTCAACCAGTCGAAAAGCACTTTGTTCTGTTTGCAAGGCTCGTCCGATTTGCGCTTCTGTGCTTGGAGGAGAGACGGCCGGGGTGCTAGACATCATGGAGACTGCAGAACATGTAGCCTCAGCCTGAATTTCTGGGTTCGAAGGTCACAAAATACAGAACTGTTGGCCTAGTTTAGGGTGCGGCTGTGAAGACATACGTGTTGTGCCGTGTGCTCGCCCTATGTATTGTACTGTATATGTAGAGTCTAGATTTATATACTGCAATGTAAAAATATATATATATATATTTTTTTCCTTTTTTAAAGACGATGGAAACTCCAAGTAGATAAAACATAGCCTCATTTATTTAATGCCACTTGAAATGTCTTAAATTTGTTTCCCGGTGGATAGCCGGGTGATGCTTTCAGCTGCTCGCATGCTTGTCTTTCTACAGCTCCATCATCTGTTTACCTTTTGGTTAAACTAATAAACTGGTTTGGGACTTGGCTGGCATGTGCTGCCAGACCCAAAGGGACTGTATTTGGTTCATCAGGTGGGTTCTGGGTCCTAGATGTGTCCGTAGGCTTGTTGGAAGCCCCCTCTGGCTCGGTTGGAGGGAGCCGAGGGGAAGCCGGTGGCAGAGGTAGAAGGGGATCCTCTCCACTGGTGAGTGTCACGAGCGTTTGGGGGAGGGAGTGACATCCTCAGGAAGCTGCAGTCAGATATGATGCCTTGCCAGATTGCGACTCTTAAGAGTCATGTGGTGGGGGACACTTTAAAAAAAAACACCTCGGGGCACCTGGGTGGTTCAGTCGGTTAAGCGTCCGACTTCGGCTCAGGTCATGATCTCACGGTCCGTGAGTTCGAGCCCCGCGTCGGGCTCTGTGCTGACAGCTCAGAGCCTGGAGCCTGTTTTGGATTCTGTGTCTCCCTCTCTCTGCCCCTCCCCCGTTCATGTTCTGTCTCTCTCTCTGTCTCTCTCTCTGTCTCAAAAATAAATAAACGTTAAAAAAAAAAAATTAAAAAAAAAAAACCCACCTCAACTTAGAGTTAGGATCCAAGGTAGTACTTTGCCGCCTTTCTGAGTGTCTTTCCTAGGCCGCAGTTGCTCCCAGCTGAATAATTCTTAAAACCCCATCCACGGTGCCCTGGAAGCCCGGGAGGGTCTCTATGGAGGGAGGAAGGAAGGTTTTCCCACAAGGCCATCAGAACCAGGCCAGCTTCACTCGACAGATGCACATTATGGTCATTTCATCCTGTTTCCAAAAGTTTCCGCTGGATTCTTAAATAGATCCAAATTATCAAATTTTCTGGTGCTTGTGGGATTTTGGAGAGAGCCAACCAGGTGTTTTACTTTATTTATCTTTAATTTTCTTTAATGTTCATTTTTGAGAGTGAGACAGAGTGGGGGCGGGGCAGAGAGAGAGGGAAATACAGAGTCTGAAGCAGGGTTCAGGCTCCGAGCTGCCAGCACAGAGCCCGACGCGGGGCTCGAACTCACGAACCGCGAGATCATCACCCGAGCTGAAGTTGGACACTTAACTGACTGAGCCACCCAGGCGCCCCAGTTTTAATAACTGATAATATGAGGTGGGACAGGAAGAAGAAAAGGGATTTCTGTCTCTGGCACTAGGTCACTGTTTTTTCAAGATCATTCTAGAAAACTGATTCCCTCATTCTACCTCTGTCTAGAAGCTGGGCTTGGTTACTTTCTGCCTGAAGGAATAGTGTCTTAAAACTCCCTTCTTCGGAGACTTTCCAAATTCATCATGCAGCACGAGACCATAAGGAGGCATACGGTGTCGCTTCATGCCCCGACACCAGTGGTATCAAGAAGGTTCGCTGAGGCTGATCCTCTTTTTCTACAGATGCTGCTGCAGTGGCACTGATTACGACAAGTATCCCTAGGTCCACTGTGAGAAGTCCTTTCCCTCAGGTTTTGCATTGTTATTTCCCCTAGAACCTCTCTTAGCAGGAAATACCTCTGGAAGGGATGTTTTGGGCTCGATTCGGCGAGGCTGAAGTAACAAACCACGAAATCTCAGTAGCTTAAGGCAGTTTTATTTTCCATTACGTCATGGTATAATGCGAATCAGGCAGCTCTCCTTAGGGGCTTTCCCCTAACAGTGGCTCCGGGACCCAGCTTCCATCTTGCCAGCCCTGCCACCTCAAGTCACAGTGATGGTGGAGACAACTCACACTGTTCCTAACTGACCCGACCGAGGTGACCGTGCTGCGTCCATCCACAGTCCGTTGGTCAGCCCGTGGCCCTGATCTGAATGCAGGGAGAGGGGGAAATGTGGGAGAACACCTGGCGGACTTGGTGGGCATGAACCATCTCTGCCACAAAGGAGTTGTGTTCTTAGCAGGGTGCACGGATTTGTTCTTCTTTCCACAGTCAACAAACAAGTCTGTGTCTGGAACACATGGCGGTGAGGACTTGAGATGGGGCTGGACAGAGCAAAGGAAGGCTTGATGAAAGAGAGGTGCTCAAAGGAGAAAATACCAGAGGGTAATTTAATTTTGTCTAGAACTGGACTGAACAAAATTAATAGTTAGCTTTTAGCATGCAGGGGCCACCAATTTATATGCTTCTCGTTGTGGTCCCCACTTCGACTAAGCCAGGAGCTACTTTACAGATGTAGTTGTAGGTCCAGGTAAAAGAAAAATCCAGAAAATGTGAAGTGTTTACACACAAACTGTGAGATGAAACAGAAGCCAGGCAAATTCAATTATTTTAGACTCAGATTTTGCAAACAAGTATTTGGTGTGATTGCTCAGCATCCCTACCCAGAAGACTGTGGAAACACTTATCCAACACGCTGAGGAATCCAGGGTATTTAACATTTCCTTAAGAGTTGAAAGGCATCTTACAGATGTAGTCAGTCCCCTCCGATTACAGATACAGGGGCTGAGGCCCAGGGCAGTCACGTCAGTGGCCCAAAGATAGGGGCAAAGCTTTGAGTTGTCAGAGCCCCACTATGTGTGTGTCACACTGGGCTGGGCGCTGGATCCAGGAGGCTCTCCTGACATATTCCACAGCCTTACAGAGCTGAAGGCAATGCCTGGGGTCTGTTAGCTCCATCCCCAGCCTTCTGATGAAGAGAATTCACATGAGCTCTCGTGGGTAAGTGGGTGTCTGGTTGTTTCCTTAAAGTCTCCAGGGACCGTCCTGTTGCTGGTCAGAACACTGCTACCTACCTTCCTGGGCATTATTCCATCTCACAGATGAGGAAGCAAGGCCAAAAGGATCAGGATTACTTTGTGAGTTAGATCCCAGCCAGGATTTGAATCCTGGGGGTTGGGGTGGGTGCAAGGGAAGGGTCTCCTGCAAAAAGCACCAACTGGGTGAGGAGTGGATGTGACCAGGGCTTGGATGCCGTCCAAGAGCGCTAGAACCGGGCGTAGCCTCTAGTAAGCCAGTTAACAGGACCCAAGTACTTTATTTTAGGCTTCTCTGAAGCAATCATTTTTATTCCCGCCATTATTTAATCCCAAAGTAACAGTTTGTGCTACAGTCTCAATTTCTTGCATAAAGGGCACTAGTAAATCAAAATTTTTTAAAAAATGAATGATTTAAATTTTATGGATTGCTACGGTCATTAAAAAGAAATCAAGGCATCGTTTTCAAAATGGGAGAAGCATTCTAAATGAGACCGTTGTTAGCTCGCCACCAGACTATTTGTGATCCTTGTTTATACCATATCTACCCTACAAGCCTCCAGCAAAATGTCATCAAGGAATCGGTTTGATCAGCTAATGATGTATGAGATTTCGAAGCTGGGAAGTAAACATGGGTTAGTGCTGCAAGCTTCAGTGTATATTGGGCTGTGTGTGTGTGTGTGTGTGTGTGAGAGAGAGAGAGAGAGAGAGACGGAAACATTAGATATGAGCAAGAAAAGAGAGAGACAGACTTCCACCAGGAACTTTGCATGGAGCTGGAAAGAGTGGGTCCCAGGCCACTCACTACCTTTCTTAGGCAAGTCACTTAATTTAGCTGTTGCCCCATGTGAAAGCAGGGGTTGGTAATAGGTCCTAATCTTGAGGTTCACACAGTATTAAATCACCCCGCATGCACAGAGAAAGCACTCTTCACTGAGTCACAGACTCTGAGTTAGCTGTGGTATTGGTGGGAAGCTTCTGGCCTGAGGGAGTCACCTCTTCCCAGAAGCCCTCCATGCTTCCCCCCCCCCCATGGGCACCCTGGGAAAACCTCGCTGGCCTGCCCTGGGGACAGGCTGACTCAGGCTGGAGGGCTGCCAGGGCTCCATGGCCGCAGCCCAGGAGTTCACGGAGGCGGGTGGACCCTGCAGCCATCACCCCAGCCCCCAGGCCGGCCGCAGGCTGCTCAGCCGGCGGGCTTCTGCGGGCGCACCCGGCTGCTGTGAAGTGACCCTGACTCAGTGGAGGGTCCCTCCCAGCGAACAGAGTGGCCACCACACAGAGCCGGTGGAGATTCCCATGAGGGCCCTGACTGGATTCCCTGAGGTCAGCGGACAGTTTTCTTTCTTTTTTTATTTTCTTTTTTTATTTTTTTTAACGTTTTATTTATTTTTGAGACAGGGAGAGACAGAGCATGAACAGGGGAGGGTCAGAGAGAGGGAGACACAGAATCCGAAACAGGCTCCAGGCTCTGAGCTGTCAGCACAGAGCCCGATGCGGGACTCGAACCCACGGACCGCGAGATCATGACCAGAGCCGAAGTCGGCCGCTTAACCGACTGAGCCACCCAGGCGCCCCAGCGGACAGTTTTCTTACCAGAAGTCCCGCTCCCTGCTCCTCAATCCTCCCTCCTCTGTGCTCACTCTGGGCAAGGGGCTCTCTGTGCCTCCGGCCCTGGTCAGGGGCCATTTTGATACACTAGTGGAGGTGCTGCTGTCCCACGGGCACTGGGGGGCGGCCGGCATCCCACCTGTTCCTCAGCAGGCCCTGCCGCCAGGCAACATGGCGGCCACTCAGCCCAGGTGCTGCCACCCTGGCTCTCAGCCTCCCCTGTAGGGTTTTCCCCTCTGGGTCCCTCCCTTCTTTTTCTGGCAGGTTCCCCAGCCCCACTTTCCCTGCTGCAGGGCCTGCATTTGTCTCTTATCCCTCTGTCCTTGCACTTCCTTGCCTGGGCTGTGTGTGCTGTGCCCTGGAAGCCACACCTCTTCTCTCCAGTCAAATCCCCTGTCCCCTCACACTCCCCGTGTGGTGTCCTCCCTGGGCCCAGCCTGAACAATAATATCTCCTTCAAGTCTTTTCAGTCAGTGTGGGAGGTTTTCAAAGCAGCCACACCATCAGCATTTAGACATCTCAGTTCCAGAAGTTGGGGGCGGGGGATGGGGGGGATGGGGGGGGTTGGGGGAATCTCTAAACCACCAATTCTGTTTTGGGAGAGGACACTTTGTCATTATTTTCTAAGCTCTTCTGAGGACCAGAGGGAGAGAGAGAGAGTGAGAGAGCACTGTCCACTATGTTCTGAAAGTCAAGTTAGCCCATGAGCAAGAGCTCAGATGTCTGTCCAGCCTCCCCTGGAAGGAGAAACACCGGAGGAGCCCCCTCTGAACTCACGGGGGCTGCGAAGCTGGCGCTCTACATGCCCTGGGACGTGAGATTTTATTAAAACGCCCGTTCCAGAGGCATTCGTGCTGAGGAAACTACAGGGAGGGACATAAAAATAAACCCAGCAAATTAAAAATAAAGACAAACCGATACTCAGAGGCGATTCTTCACTCTTTCCACCCTTTTTGAGGGCAGATGGGAGGATGGCTTTGGGCTGGGGCAGCTCAGCTGATGTCACCCAAGTGGCCTGAGCAAAGATCACTCCAAGTATTAATACATCTATGGGTGGAAGCAAAAACACAGGCCATTTTAGGTTGGGTAAATTCACACAGCAGAAGGAAATGGTTCTCCTGCCCAGCAGCATATTTTAATATGGAGCACCTTGCCTTGGAATCCCACTTGGTGTTTAATAATTCTGTCAAATTCTTCCTGCATGTTCAACCTAAACTCTTCACGCTGTGATTCAAGCCACGTCCTCTTGTCCTGTGCTCGTGATAAGAGGAGGCACCATTTTCTTGTAATCTACTATAACGCAATGCGCTAAAGCCACCATCATTTTCTCTCTTTTCCAACCAGGCCAGAAGGACGCAGTGGCCACCACAAGTCCAGTCCGACTCTTCATCCTTGTCTCCTTGCCACTGGTCGACTCAAGGCTGCCATCAGCCTGCTCACCTGCCAAACCCTCTCCACCTGGCCCTCCCCCCCCAGCCACATTTAATCAGAATGTCCTGCGGGAGGAACGTTCTCTCTGAAATAATAAACCTCACCACAGAACATAAAACATGGGCATAATGATTATTTCCCAGGCTTCTTATTTTTCATTTCCTATGTCACTGTGACGTGGTACCTTCTTATCGAATGACCAGCCTCATTTTAATTCTCACTTTGTCGTTATTTAACTCCTCGGTGAATGGATTTCTTGTCACCAATGGATATGACTTCTGGATTATCTCTCTCCCACTCTGTTTACTTGGAGAGAACGTCTCAAAAGGACATTGTAGACGTCTCTTGGGAAGACTCACATTTACTTTACACTTTATTTCACCAAAAGGGAAAAGACCCACAAGTTTGTAACTGAATGGGAACTTCTCTTTAGACACCAACGTTTTACTGCAAACTTTTGCATTGCTGTCAGTAACCACACCTAGAATTCCCCCAGAAACAATGGCCTCTGCATTCACGACGTATGATAACCGGGGAGGGAGGGCCGCTGATTTACCTTGCCATCGTGATCAGGTCTCAATCTTGTCTCCCGTCACCAACCCCAATACATCCCCATCCTCCATCACTCCCCAGCAGACTTCTTCCCAGCTGCACACCTTCCCAGTGCCTAGAAAGCATTGAAACCAGTGCCTAGAAGCCATGTACCACACCCAACCTTCCTCCCTGTACAAATGCCCATTCAGGCCCCCAAAGCCAACACGACTGTCACCTCCCCAGCCATCTTCCCAGCAAAACTGCCCCAACAGCCTTCCTTGGCAGAACTGGGCTGAGGTCCTACAGCCCATTTCTTTCCTGTCACTGAAATAAAGCCTTCCTGCTTCCCTGGCTGCTCCACTGGACTGCGGACCTCCCAGCAGTAGGGATCCTTCCTCGTCCTCTGAGATTCCCAGCACAGGGCCTGAAACAAGGCAGTGCTCATACCTGGTTTGGGGGAAGCTTGATCTGAAATTCAAGGGGTCAGAGATACCAGCATGGATTCTCTTTCTCTTTCTTTCTTTTCTTCCTTTCCTTTCTCTTTCTTTCTTTCTTTCTTTCTTGCCCTGGGATAAAGTTCTTTGGCCTTAAACCAGCCAGTATCTTCGATGAATGGTTAGACTGACCTATAGAACAAAAATATAAGATGGACCCTCCCTTACCACTCTCCCACTGGGGACGCCTGTCTTTCTGTAGCCTAGAAATATTTTCTGCTTGCCCACCTCTACCCAGGAGTCTAAAACAACTCCCACTGGACAGGAAGGTCAGTGACCACGTTTGCCATGGGGGCGAGCAGCAGCACTGGCTATCTCCGGCCTCCAATATCCTTGGTCCAGGGCAAACCTGGAAGTTCCAGCAGCGTTGGCCATTGGTCAGGGTTGGTGGAATGAGTGAACAATCATAGCGTTGAGCTATTTTTTTTTTTTTTAATTTTTCACAAAGAGCTCTAGAAGGCAAGTAGTTTATCATCTCCCCTCCTTGAAACGACACAGCATGATAGACAGTGTAGGATACTGGGATGCCGGCTCTTTCTTCTCTTCCAGAGTTCCTGCAGCAGGCCCCAGGGAACCCAAAGCAAGGCCCACACCATGTGTCCTCTGCAAATTGTAGGTGCTCAGTCCACACTCAGCAGCACCAGCACTGCTGGAGTCAGGGTCGTCTATCCAGGAGATCCTGCCTGGGCTTCCAAGATCCAGGGGGAGATCCACATGGGGGAATCCAGACAGGGTTTAACTTATAGAGACAAAGAACAGGTGCCATGGCCGGAGGCAAAGGTCTGTGACTGCAAAGGTCAAATATCTTGACGTAAAACTAGGGTGGAGGCAGGAATAATGAGGTCAAGGAGCCCCTGAATTGCTGAAGAGGTGACTTTTTAAAAACAAATGGCAGGGGCGGGGTTGCAGATCACAATGTTCACAACAAAAGAGCGCTGCTTGGGATCCCAGACCTGAGCAGGCAGAAGCAATGTCTGGGCTAACAGAGCCAGAACTTTATTCACAGTAGAACAGTCCTAATCTAAAATTCTAGAACTTAAGACCAATGTCTTTTAAGAATGAGAATCCATAAACCCATCAGACCAGCTGACAGTAAAAGGGAAAAAAAATGTTCTCTATTAAAACAAAACCACACAAAAGTCAACTCAATCTTTCTCCACTCCCAATATCCCTCCCACCCTATTAAAAAATATATATCATTAAAGCCAGGCACACTTGCACACACTCAAATATGCAAACAAAATGCAAAATACCCAAGGGAACCTTAGGGATCACCTAAGGGTTTTTCACTAGCTCCCCAGATGCTCCTTCTGTTTTTCTAGGGAAAAAAAAAAAAGAGAGTCAGGCTCTGACGGGTATGTCAAAGCAGTAAAGATAGAAGTCAGCTGAGATCGCCTTCCTCAGTCTCCTTGCTTACTATCAGTGTGGAAGAATACGGGCAGTAAGTCAAGAAGGAAGGCTGAGGCTGGTGTTCTTTGGCAGACAAGCTACCTCGTTCTGCAATCTGGGGGCCCTCTCCAGGAAGCACTAGGCTTGGTTCACGCAGCAGCCCTGCCCATGGGCTCTGCTCCAAAGCATGAAGCTCAGGAAGGGGGGTGTGGGGAGGGTATTTCTGGAGGCAAAGTTTCACTGCTTGCGGGGGGGAAAATGCAAACCTGAGGCAAACCATCATGAGAATCTGAGGAACACAGATTGTGGAGTTGGCAGGGAAGATGTAGCCCAACACTGCACTTTAGAGAAAATCAGTCTGTGAAGAGAGCAGAGAGGTCATCTGCCCAGGATGCTGACTACGAGAGCCTCCCTCATGGTTGGCCTAAATCAGTTGCTCAGTCCACTGTTTCTGACCAAGGTCTGTCATCTGAAACGGAGAAGCATTTGTTTCCGGGTGATGAGACTCTCCCACTCAACAGGCCTCCCTTGAAAACGCCAGGCTGGGAAATGCAGGAGAACCAGATCGCACACTCACTGCTCCCTAGGGTGCTCTGAGAGCTTGAAAAATCTGTTTCTCTGCCTTATCCTACACACATTTCCCCCACATTTTGTAGAATAAATAACTCAAAATAGAAAAACTCAGGCAAGGACAGTTGCTGGCCTGAAAATGTGCTCTGCCTTTTAACAGTGACTCATAAAACACTCACAATTCATTCCCAGGCTCGGGGGCGGAGGGGAGAGTGTGACGTGCCGTGGCAGCACAGGGACCCTGGGGACAGAAGTTAGACACCAGCCCTAACCCCTTATATATTAAATTTATCTTCATAAATAGAGCATCCTAACTCAAGTGACCACAATAGAAAAGGCCAAAGTCTGAGTTCTTGTTTTCTCAAATATCTACACAAACTTTCAAATATCTAACAAACTATACCCACATGGCAAAATCTCTGTATGAGAGCTTCAACTGCCATGATAGTCAAGGCCAAGTTCAGACAGACCCAAATGCCCACCCATCCCTACTGGGTAATGAGATGAACAGCTGACTTTGGCTTATGACAGAATTCCTTTAAACCAAAGCCCAATAACTTTGATTTTAAATTATTTGATCCCCCTCCCCAACTATATACACAAGTTCTCAAGGTCATACCTATGATATAAAATGGGCCCACAAGACCAACAGGTGTGGTCAGGTGGCTTGGCTACCTTGCCCACCCACTTACTGATGTGATTACTTTTCTCTTGGATGAGTCTCTGGGCCATACTGTTGATCCTTAATGTAGGAAGCAGTATCATCTGGATAATAAGCTGAAGGGCTCGGTGTCTACACTGAAGTTCATCTCGATGGTTGCCATAAAGCCTATCTTCTAGCCATCCTAGGAAATTTGGGTTAAGTTTCCCTATTATCCTCCCCTGTCAAGAATATATTAACTTTGCTCAATTACATCAGACCACTTTGGTTAGATGACTGTGGCCACTAACAGAAACTGGAGCAAACAGATGAATAGCCCGTTAGAAAAAAACCAAGGGTGGTGAATCCCCCATGGAGCCCTCAGAGCTCGTCCCTCGAAGGCATGGCATCCAAGGAGGTTGGCGATGGCAGGGCCTCTGTGTTCTTGGCATTGCGGTGGATGTGGCCTTGCTTCCGGGACTTCCAGGAATGTGTCCTGTCCCAGTCCGTGGCCACTGTCTCATTGTCCCAGATGGTCGAGGTCTCCGTGTCACTCAGGTAGCCTGGCTGGCCCGTGTAGTGTGTGGGGTAGATGAGCAAGGGTTCTGCCGAGAAGGCTTTCAAGTCCCTGGATTCATAGTACTCCTTGTACTCAGCTCTGCAAACAACAGGAGTAGGGGTGTGTGAGGGGGTAGGACACTTAGAGAACTGGGGGAAAGAGCATAGGGGCCTTGCTGCTTATCTCTTAAAGTGTCATGGATGCCTTTGATTGTTTTTAAAATTGTGTCTTTTGTGGAAAAGTTTAGTCTACAAACACAATAAAAGTTTCTTTAAACGATTTCAGATGACCTAGACAAACACACAAAGAGAAACTTCAGTCAAGGTATTTCTGTTGTCTTTGGATGAACTCGTTTAAAAGATGGATTTCAGGTCTTGCTGTAAAAGCTAAGAGCTAAGCTCTGTTGGACCACAGTGATAGATAAATGTGATTACTGTGTGGCAAATGTCCTGTTCCTGAATTAATAAATTAGCTGAGATCTGAATAAATTAGCTGAGATCTGGTGGGATGAGTGAAACAGTGTCGGTTTGCAGGCATGCCAACTTGGCTTTGCAGCCCAGCTCCCTGTGAGTGTCAAGTGTTGGAGGACTTGGCCTTCTCTCCCCGCCCCCCCCCCCCCCCCCCGCCCCCGCTCCAGGGCTCCTGTGCAGATATGAGGGGACATCTGCTTAGGTCCTAAATCAGTCCATGTACCATAGGTGTTAGTTTTTGTTCCGTTAACAGGGATGATGGTTGACCTCCATATTCCTGCTAGGATGTAGGTATAAGGTCAGTTGCATCAAAGAGGGTGAGGGGCTCCATCTTTACTGAGTACAGGAGACCGAATGAGCAAGACACGGGACAGGAATTCTTAACCACTAAAATGAAGCCCATCTAGTAAGGAGATCACCCAGCAACTGAGAGAAGGAGCTGAGGCTGGAACCTGGTCTCCTGCTCCATTAATGAATTTAGGAATCACTGATTGAGCAGCTATTATGTGTAGAGTTTGGACGAGGTTCTGAGGACCCAGAGATGTGAGACTGTCCCTGTTTCAATGGGCTCACAGGTTATTGGGGAGACTGGACAGGTGAACCACCAATCTCCATGCCCTTTGATAAACACTAGGTCAGCGTAAGCTTCTGTGCTGTGGGAACCGTGAACATCACACTGCCTTCTTCCACAGACGCCCTGCTCAGGGGCTACCTCCACCCTCCCTGAGCCTCTAACTCATCTCTATGATTGTGGGTCTCACAATACATCATGAGGACTGTTCGTGAGTCTGAATTCCCAACCAGACCGTGAGTTCTGCAAGGAGAAGGGTGCCTGCCTGGCCAACAAGTACATACGATAGACTGAGAAATGAACTGACGACCTTGAGGTGCTTAGGAAGATGACCTTCACCTTCAGGTGTATGAGTTTAAGGAAATAAGAAGATCAAAAACAAGGAGAGGACCGAGCATATTATTTCCGGTGAAACTACACACCGGGTATGACAGTGGACCCCTATGCAAAACTCACCGTTTCCACCTCATCTTTTCTATCTGTAAAAGGGGATAATCACTCAAGTCAGCCCCCCTGGGTCATGATGAGAGAAAGATCATTTAGGAAAGCAGTACATCTTTAGAAAACGTCATGCACTATTGAGAAGCTGAGTAGCAGAATACGTGAGAGGGCTGCGCCCAAGGGACGGGCAGGCAGTGCAGGGAGACTCACACGGGATGCTTGTTGTACATGATCGGCAGGAACTCATCTACCGGCAGCATCTTCCCAAAAGGATCAGCTCCGACGAGCTTCTGGGCTCCTTCCAGAGAGATGACATAGCCCAGCGTCCAATAGGAGTAGTCAGCTTCGACCAGATTTCCCACGTTGGGCACTGCTTTCTCTGGCTCTTTCACCTGCATCCTCTTTCTACCAATATAACTAAAAGGAAGTAGAAGGAGGAGAAAATCCCAGTTTGAATATTAGACATCCATAAGAACGGGGCACAGGTTTACAGATACTTTTGAAAGCTTGGACCAGCTGTGTCTTATATTAAATGGATCATGCCACAAAGTGCATCCCATCACCAACCGTGACTGTCACCTGCCATGAATGAGGCCGTTTTCCTGGCTCCGTTTATCAACATCCCAACTGCTCTTGTCTAGCGCTGTGTTCCAGCCTGGCTGGAGCTGTAGAGAGACTACGAGATCTCACAGATCACTTCCCAAAGAGGGTTTGGGACTTCCAGCTGTGTTTACAGAGGTTGGAAATGGACAAAAAAGGCCAGATGTGGGAATCCTGAGTTTTTTTTGTTTTCGAGTCCCCAGAGTTTCAGCCTTCGATATTTTTCGGACAGCTCTCCAGATGCTAGCGGTAAACACAGGACAGAAGAGGCTGTGGGAAAGAAACAGTCTACAGTAAAAGACCTGGGAACCAGAGTGGCCCCGAATGGGTCCTTCCCGGGGAGAACGAATAAGAAAGCCTGCCTGGCTTCCTCCTCACACACACCTAGCTCTGCCCTCACTTTGTTCTGAGAAAAGCATCCAGGCAGGTCCTGTCCTCTTCAAACAACTTCTGCAACACAAGATATACCCTTAGCCATTCCGACTTTCCCGTTGTCTACTCACAGATCTGTGATCCGTGACTTTTGTCTGGAATCGGTTTGTTTTCCACTTGGCTGGGGCAAGTTCAGGAGGTGCCTGCTTCCTGCCTTGAGGTAAAGCCGACTTCCTCTATTTTGCCTTTAACCCATCTCTTTCATCGTGTAAAGGATTCCTCTTATCCAAACATCCGGGGGTTTGTAGAGGGAGCCTATGTCCACCTCAGTTCTTCTCAGGACATCAAACACCATATCTTTTCAGCCACTGTCCCCTCAGACTAAAGAGTCTAAATTTCTCTCATGTACCATCAAATGGAAGAGAAAGTCCCTCTGAGCACTTGAGATATGACCCGAGGGACAGTCTCTACTCAACTGATTCATTTTACGTAGTTTAAGTTGAGATTTTAAAATAAAATTGAAGATGTGTAAAATATTTTTTCCCTTTAACAAAATCGTTTCAGTAGGACAAGAAGGTGTTTATTGTAGCAGTTGAAAACTTAGCATCTAGATTCAGATGTTTTGTAAGCATAAAATACACCCTGGATAGGGGCGCCTGGGTGGCGTAGTCGGTTAAGCGTCCGACTTCAGCCAGGTCACGATCTCGCGGTCTGGGAGTTCGAGCCCCGTGTCGGGCTCTGGGCGGATGGCTCAGAGCCTGGAGCCTGTTTCCGATTCTGTGTCTCCCTCTCTCTCTGCCCCTCCCCCGTTCGTGCTCTGTCTCTCTCTGTCCCAAAAATAAATAAACGTTGAAAAAAAAAATTAAAAAAAAATACACCCTGGATATTAAGGATGGTAGAAAGAACAATGTAGACTATCTCATTAATAGTTTAAATACCGATTACATATTACAGTAATAATATTTAGAGATGTTGGGTTAAATAAAATGTATTATTAATTTCACTTAATGTCTTTTTACCATTTGAATGGGATCACTAGGAAATTTTAAATCATGTATGTGGCTCAGGTTATATTACTGTTGGACAGCACTGCCTAGATCATTCCAATGGGTTAGTTTACTCTTCCCATTTCCTATTTCCTTTTTCTGGAGAAATATCACATAGCAGCCGTGGACAGCTTATCAGATTTCATGTTTTGAGTTTCAGTAAAGTTTGTACCTGACATATTCATTTTAGAAAGAAATAGGTAAAAATATTGAAACCACCGCCATTTTTAATAGTATATAACTGATATAAATGGAATATTTTGACTTGATCAGTCTGTGAAATTTAGAAAAGGTTTTTGTTTCTGTATCCCTATCATTTCCCGTATCCATATCCTTAGCCAACCACTCCACTTTCTTGGATCTGTTGGTACTTGGTCCCAAGAAATATACCAGCTAAACTACAAGTGGACAAGGACATGTGCCCGTCATGAGCCTTGGACTCTCCAGGTTGAGTCCTCTGATTCTGAGGCTTAAGTGAAAGTCGCCTTTGCGCAGGTCATGTGAGTATAAAATGGCTTCCAGGCTCCATGCCTATGAGGCGTAGTCACAGGCTGCAGAGCTATAGACTCAGAAAGGCTGAGGCGTGAGGACTTCTGGAGGATTACAGGAACAAACAAGGATCCTAAGGGACAGTGCAGAATCTAATCACATGGCTGACATCTGACAGGGAGCCAGTCTCTTTTTATTACCCAGTACTGATTTCTGGGTCTATTCCCCCATGGATTAGTTCAGCCATCACTAGGTTTCTTTTGGGCTCAGAATGGTATGTTTCCTGAGAGGACAAGTATTCCAGCTGGGCCCATAGTTAAGTTTCCCTCTGAGGATGGGAGGAGTAAGGACAGCTTGCCTGTTGCCACTCCAAATGAACAGGCTTTGATTTGATGAAATTGCCTTTGACACACAGCTGGGAAGCCAACGTAATGCTTGGGAATGTTCTGCTTCGTTAGAGAGAAGTAAAAAGTATCATCTGGTTTAAAAAAGAAAATGAAGGGAGAGGGAGAGACACAGAGAGAAGGGGGAGAGAGAGGGAGACAGGGAAATAGAGGAGAGAGAGAGAGAGAGAGAGAGAGAAAGAGAGAGACTTAATTCCCAAAGGCAGCTACCAAAGCATTGACTACATGTCAACTCAGAACCAGCATTACCCTGGTAAGCTGGTTTTCCTACGGCAGCCTCTGACCCTCCATCAAACCCAGCTCAGTGCTCTTACTGTCTGCACTGCACACTGCCCTTCCCAAGAGAGGCACACTTAGGCTGACCTGCAGCCCCCATACTGTCAGAGGCTACAGAGGAAACCTGCTCTCAAGTGTGACACAGGACTCCTGCCCTTGAATGAATGCCTCGTCCTCTCTTTTCACACGTCTCCGTGCATCTGTTGCCTCACTGGTGGGATTTCTGCCGTGCTCCCATGTGAGCACTCAATCTGAAGACCCCTGACCTGCAGGCAGTCTCCAGGTCTCGCAAACCGTCTTCCATAGTTTCTTTCTCAGCCTGTAGAGTATGTAGATGCAGAAACCAGGGTCTGTTCTCCACTCCTTGTTTCTGGGAACATTTATGGAGAGAAAACCAGGAAAGTGGAAAGCTGTGCTGTATCTCCTATCAACTGGGGAGGTGGGGCCCGCCGCCCCCCTGGAAAGGACTGTGTCCTCTCAGTGCTCTAGGATAAGCTTGTCTTGTCACTCACATCAGTTCCCAGTCCAGCTGAGCCTGGTCGATGTCATCCATCAGCTTCATCAGCTTCTTCTTAAACTGATGTTCAAAGCGCACGTCATCCTCAATAACAAGAGTCTTTTCCAGCTCGCGGTCAATTACCTGTAAAGGCCATCAGTGGGAAGATACCCTATGAGAAGTCCAATATCTATTTTTTATTAGGTAAATACATATTAAAAAGTCAAGAATATAGTAGCACAGTAGGTAATAGCTCATAACTGGAATCTAAGCAAATGCCATCCGATAGCTGAATGGTTACATAAACGGGGTGTTTACTTACAACAATGAGAATGTATGATATACAATTAAACGCAATGTTACAGATGAATCTCACAAATGAAAGGATACTGCAAGGATATACCTCAATACCCTATGTAGTTCCATGCATATAAACAAAACTACAAAAGCAGACAAAACTATTCTATGCTATTAGAAGTCAAATGGTGATTATCCCTGGGGACTGTTCCCTTGAAGGAAATACAGAGAGGGTGCTTCTGGGGAGCTGGCAACCTGTTTCTTGATCTGGGTACCAGTTAGCATGGCTGTATTGTTGTTCGGTTTGTGAAATTTCATTGGCCTGTATTTTACGCTCTATATAATTTTATACATATCTATTACATTTCACTTAAATTTTAAAGAAAAAAAAAGATAGCATAGACTGGGTTATTCAAAGAGAGAAGGCATTCAGAGGCCCTTCCTTTAGGGACTTTCTCTTTTCTTGTGGGAACTGACCCTTAATCAAGACCCCACACACCAATCCTTCCCTCCATCAATGTCTGTTCTCTAAGCCATGGTTTCAAGTCCTGGCTTTGCCACTTCTTGTGAAGATATTTAATATCTTTAAGTATTTAGTTATTTTCTCTTGGGTAAAATGGGTCCAGGCCTCTTGATCCACTTCATATGATTTCTGTGTGACTCCTCGTATGAGATCATCTAATAAACAATGGCATGCTGGATACGTACAATACCAGGCATTCCTACTAAGGGTAAGGATGCATCAATAGAAGCGTAGCCTCCTGAAAAATGGCATCTTCCCCTGTCATCATCCCAGTGGCAATAAGGCTACCCTTGCCTGTTTGTTGCTGGCCTATGTCAGAGAGAGGCAGAAGGCAACAGAAACCTCCAAGCATACTTCTAGAAGAGTTACGGGTCCACCTCATATCTGGCCCAAACTCACCTACAAAGTCCCACTCTCCTTCCTCCTCATTACAAAAATGCATATCTAAATAAAGCATCATTGTGGCACCTGGGTGGCTCAGTCAGTTGAGCATCTGACTCTTGATTTCAGCTCAGGTCCTGATCCCAGGTTCGTGGGACTGAGCTCTGCATTGAGCTCCACGCTAGGCACGGAGCCTGCTTAAGACTTACTTTCTCTTTCTCTCTCTCTCTCTCTCTCCCCTGCTCATGCTTTCTCATAAATAAATAAAGCAAGCAAGCAAGCAAGCAAGCATTATTTACCTCTTTCCAGACAGAATAGTGGCTAAGAAAGCAGCCAATTTCACCCCTGGTTAGAGGCCTGGAAGAATAGGGATCTCGATATCCAGGCAGCATTTCAATATTCAGGGCCTTCAACTGGCTTGTGTTAAGTGCCCTGCATGAGAGAGACAATGTCTGAAAATCAACAAGTTGAGATGTCCCCACCACAAAAGGCAGAAAGAGAGCGTTCCGGATGTTCCCCAGAGCCTTTCTGCACATTGAGGAAGACTTCTCAGGTTTCCCATCAATCCCCAGGAGCTCATCAGGGTTAATGTGTCATGGCAGCATTACAAGCTTTTGGGAAGACAAGAAGGTATGTTATGCATAGTGTATCCTTCACAATTGCCAATGTACTTCTAAGTATCACCAGGTTTTTGACAGCTTTGAGAAAGTATTTTCCTAATGAAGGAAGGTGGCTAATGGCATTAAATACTAAAGGGGATGAAGACAGGAAGGAACTATGTACAGTATCTTTCCTTTGGACGTATTTTTTTTTTCAAAAAAGGTTAAGAACAAAAATAGTGGAGACAATCTTGTGAGCAGGAAGAGAGAAGTGACTCACTACATATATAGTATTCTCAATAAGATTAACAGCTGATTCTCAGAAACCATGGAGCCCACAAGGCAGTAGGTTGACCTATTGAAAGTGCTACCTGAAAAAGCCAAAAATTCTGTATCTATTCAAACTGTCCTTCAAAAATGAAGGATAAATTAAAATATTTCCAGATTAACAAAAACTGAGGGTTCATCACTAGCAGATCTCTACCAGAAATGCCAAAGAAGTTCTCATGCCAACATGAAAGGAAATTAGAGTGATAAGGATCCATATAAAGAAATAATGAGCATGGGGATATGTAACTGCATAGGTAAATATAAATGACAGCATAAGTGTTTTTCATTTATAACTCTTTCTTCTCTTACCTGATTTAAATCAAAGCTGTATATAAGTCTGTGTTAACGGGCATATAATGTAGAAAGAAGTAATTTGTTTGGCAACAATAAAACAAAGGAGGGGGAAAAGAATGAAGCAATATAAGAAGCTAAGTTTTTGTATGCCACTGAAATTAAGTTGCTTTTTTTATCGAAATATAATTGACATATAACATAGGTTTCCAGCATATACCAGAATGACTTGGTATTTGTATATATTATGAAATGATCAACACAATGTCTAGTTAGCATTCATCACCTCACATAGTTACAACTTTTTTATCTTGTGATCACGAGAACTTTGTAGATCTACTCTCTTAGCAGCTGTCAAATATGCAATACAATATTGTTGTATTGTTAACTATACTCATCATGGTGTACATCTCCATGACTTGTTTATTTTATGACTTAAGGTTTGTACCTTTCCACCCCTTTTACCCATTTCATCCACCTTCCAATACTGCCTCTGGGAATCACCAATCTGTCCTCTATATGTATGAATTTGGTTTTTTTTTTTTTCCTCTTTAGATCCTACATATAAATGAGACCATATGTATGGTATTTGTCTTTTCCTGTCTGACTTATTCTACTTAGCATAATGCCTTGAAAATCCATCTATGTTGTTAAAAATGACAGCTTCCTTTTCAAATGGATGAATAAAATTTAATTGTATATATTTATATGTGCCACATCCATTCATTCACCTGTTGGACTCTTAGGTTGGCTCTTGTAAATGATGCTGCAATGAACATGGGGTGCATATTTTTGAGTTCATCTTTTCATTTTCTTTGGATAAATACTCAAAAGTAGAATTGCTGGATTATATGGTAGCTCTATTTTTAATTTTTTTTCAATATATGAAGTTTATTGTCAAATTGGTTTCCATACAATACCCAGTGCTCATCCCAAAAGGTGCCCTCCTCAATACCCATCACCCACCCTCCCCTCCCTCCCACCCCCCTCTATTTTTAATTTTTTGAGGAACCTCCATACTGTTTTCCACAGTGGCTGCACCAATTTACATTCCTACCAACAGTCCATCTGTGTTCCCTTTTCTCTACATCCTTGCCAACACTTGTTATTTCTTGTCTTTTTGATAATAGCCATTCTAATACGGGTGAGGTGATATCTCATTGAGGTTTTAATTTGCATTCCCCTGATAATTAGCGATGCTGAGTACCTTTTAATGTACCTGTTCACCATCTACATCTTCTTTGGAAAAATATCTACTAAGATCTCTGCCCATTCTTTAATCAAGCTGTTTGGTTGTTGCTATTGTTGTTGTTGTTGTTGCTATTGCTATTGAGTTGAATGAGTTCTTTATATATTGTAGAAATTAACTCCTTATCAGATATAGAATTTTTAATATATTGATGAATATTTTCAAATATTTCATAAGTTGATGATTTTTCAAATATTTTCTCCCATTAGGTGGGTTGTTTTTTCATTTCATTGATAGTTTCTTTTGCCGTGTTGTCCCACTTGTTTATTTTTGCTTTTGGCATCAAAACCCAAAAAAAGCATTGGCATGACTGATGTCTAGGAGCATATTCCCTATGTTTTCTTCTAGGAGGTTGGTATTAATATAAACTAGATTACTATAAATCAAAATGTTAATTGCAATCTCCACGGCAATCACTGAGAAAATAACTTAAAAAAATGTAGTAAAAGAAACAACAAAGGAATTAAAATGGTAGAGTAGAAGGTATCTTTTTAATACAAAAAGGCAATAATGAAAAGCAGAAGGATAAAAAGATGTAAAACATATAGAAAACAAATGGAAAAATGGCAGATATAAATCCTACTTTATCAGTAATTACATTAAATATGAATGGATCAAACCCCACAATCAAAGGCAGAGCTTAGCAGAATGAGTTTTTAGGAACATGATTCAACTATGCTGTCTACAAGAGATAGGCTAGATTCAAAGGTATGAATAGGTTCAAAGTGAAAGGATGAAAAAAGATATACTATGTAACCAGTAACCACAAGAGAGCTGCAGGAGCTATATTAATACCTGACAAAATAAACTTTTAAACAAAAGCAATTATTAGAGATAAGGAAGAACATTTTATAATAAAAGAAAAAGAATTGGGGCACCTGAGTGGCTTGGTCAATTAAGTGTCTGACTCTTGATTTTGGCTCAGGTCATGATCTAATGGTCATAAGACTGAGCCTCACGTTGGGCTCTGTGCTAGGTGTGAAGTCTGCTTGATATTCTCTCTCCCTCTCCCTCTGCCCCCACTCCTGCTCATTCTTGTTCTCTCTCTCTCTCTTTCAAAAAAAATCAATCCATCAGAAAGACAGAAATTACAAATATATATGCACCTTACAATAGAGCAAAAACATAAAGCAAAAACTGAGAGCCTGAAGAAAGAGACTATTCAACCATAATACAGGGATACTTCAATCACCCACTATCAATAATGAATAGAACAACTAGGCAGGAGAACAACAAATAAAGACAAGACTTGAAAAATACTACAAACCAGCTAGACCTGACAGATATCTATAGAACATTCCACTTGACAGTAGCAAAATACACCTTCTTCTCAAGTGCACATGCAACATTCTCTAAGAAAAACCATGAAGAACATACAGATCATGAATTTAGCCTCAATACACTTCAAAGGATTGAAATCATATAAGGCATGTACTCCAACCACAATGGAATGAATTTAAAAGTCAATAACAAAAGGAAGCTTGGAAAATTCACAGATATGTGAAATTAAACAACACACTGCTAAATAGCTGATGGTTCAAAGAAGAAATCACAAAGGAAATGAAAAAATGTTTTGAGATAAATGAAAATGAAAACATAGCATATCAAAACTTACACGATGGGCTTGGTGTAGTATTTGGAGGGCTAGTTAAAGCTATAAATGCCTACATTAAAAAAGAATACCTCCAATGAATAATCTGATCTAAATAATCCATTTAGAGAAATTAGAAAAAGAATGGCAAACTAAACCCAAAGCAAGCAGAAGGAAAAAGTATAGACTACAGTGGAAATAAGTGGATGGAGAATAGAAAAACAAAAGAGAAAATCAACAAAACCAAAAGTTGGTTCTTTGAAAAGATCAACAAAATTGATAGCCTTTAGCTAAGCTGATCAAGAAAAAAAAAAAAAGGTAGACTCAAATTATTAAAAGGAGGAATGAAAAGTGGGCAACCCCCTACTGACCTTATCAAAATAAAAGGATTATAAGATAATACTATGAACAACTGTATGCCAACAACTTAGATAACCTAGATAAAATTGACAAATTGCTAGAAAGTTACAAACCACTGACTCAAAAAGGAATAGACATTCTGAATACACCTAAAACAAGTAAGGCAGCTGAGTTAGTAATAAAATTTTCCAGAAAGAAAGACACACAATCAGCTAGTTTCTTTGGGGAATTTTGCCAAACACCTAAAGAATTTAACACCAATCTTTCACAAAATTTCCAAAAAGTTTCAAAACTCTTCCAAAGAAGAGGTGGGAAGAATGAAGCCAGTATTATCCTGATACTGATACCAAAACCAGAAAAAGACATCATAGGAAAACTATAGGCCAATATTCCTTATAAATAGAGATTCAAGATTCTCAAGAAAATACTAGCAAACAGAATCCAGCAATGTATAAAAAGCATTGTACACCATGGCCAAGTAGGATTTATTCCAGGATTGTGAGGTTGGTTTAACATATGAAAATCAATCAATATAATGCACCTTATCAATAGACAAAAATGATCACATGACTACATGATCATCTCAACAGACACAGAAAAAGCATCGACAAAACCCAACTGTATATGGATTGAAAAATGGATTGACACATACATCAGCGGAATTAAATTGAGAGTCTAGAAATGAAGTCTTACATTTATGGCCAGTTGATTTTGACAAGGGTGATAAGACAATTCAAAGGAGGCAAGAATAATCTTTTTAACAAATGGTGCAGGGGTGCCCAAACTATGTGCAAAAGAAGGAATCTGAATCTCTACCTCACACCATATAAAAAACTAACTCAAAATGGAGCAAAAATGGAATATGTAGGAGACATAACAGATAAAACTGTAAAACTTTTATAAGAAAAGATAGAAATAAGTCTTTGTGACTTTCGATTTGGCAGTGGATTCTTAGATATGACACCAAAAGCATAAGCAACAACAAAAATATTTATTGGGCTTCATCAAAATTAAAAACGTTTGGGTTGCAATGGACACCATTATGAACTGAAAAGATAACACACAGAATGGTAGAAAATATTTGCAAATTATATAGCTGACAAGAGATTTGTATGCCGAATACATAAAGAACTCTCACAACTCAACTAGTTAGTTTCCCCTGGTCCTTGTGGCCTATAAATAAAACCTGGGCTCTTAGGTATTTGAAGCAGTGGTTCCCAAACTCTAGTGCACCAAAGAACAGGGTTGCAAGATTTAGCATGTAAAACATACAATATCCAGTCAAATTTAAATTTCATATAAACAACGAATAATTTCTTAGTGTAAGTAAGCCCAAGCAATATTTGTGACAAATTTAACTGAGTATCCTATATTTTATGTGGCAAACTTACTCAAGAATCACCTTGAGGCTTCTTAGATTCCTAGCCCCAGTCCTGAGATCATGATTAAGCAACCCTGAGATGGGACTCGGGAAGCTCTTCTCTTAACCATCCCCTAAGGATTCTGACACGGGTATCCAGGCCACATTTTGAGAAACATTGATGAAATTCTCCAGAAGTGATAAGAAACTTCACAATAGCTTCTAGCCATACTCCTTAGAGCCATTCATATGCCAAATTAACATACAACATGGAATGTAAATTTTGCAAAAATCTATACCTTGAACTAAATTAGTGCCAAATAAAAGGACAAAGGAAAGCAAAATAAAACAAAATAATAAACACAAGCAATAACAAAACTCTTGAAGGAATTCAACCAAGTTCCCATTGTGACTTTCCTGCCATACTCCTGGGAAATGTGATCAGCCCAGGCAGGCTATGGCAAGCATCTCAAGCAACAGGATATACAGATCGTTATGCATTTGTCCTCATTATTTTCTTTCGTTATGCATTATTCCTCACATTTTCTTCATGTCACCCAGGTTTGGACACTTTGCTCTAACCACATTTGCAAGGGTTCAACAAAAAACCCAACCCACTTTCCATCCACAGCCTCGACAATCTTGACCTCAATTTCCTGCTCATACAGGGTGCGTAACATCCGGTCCCGTCTGTCCTTTCTGCGCTTGAGGTTGATCATGAAAATCTAATGCAGGAAGAGAAGAAGGAAAAGAAACACAAGTCTTATCTTAGGCTGTATGGAAAGTTAAGTAAATGTAAGGACCAAAGTTTCAGTTAGAATAAGGAGTGGAGAAAATAGGGAAAACCGTGATGAAGGTTTGTTTATATTTCACATCAAGTCAAATGATATCATCCAAACAGAGTTACGTTCAAAACTTAGCCATGTGCAGTGACTTCACCCTCTCTTTGTTTCTTTTGTTGGTGGACATGTTTGCCCTGCTTTTGAGAAAGGAAAGTTCAAAACGTTGCTCTTCTGGAGGCCAAAGGTGAATTAAACCCAAAACATGTAAGACTCAGAGGTAGGAGGTAGGTAGTTTGGCAAGTGTGTTAGATTTTTCAGCAGACGTTAAGTCTATTCCCTGACGATCATTTACTAAATGTTTGCTTTGGCCTGGTCCCTATGTCTCAGTTTCCTCATCTGTAAAACTGGGGTGATACTGCTCTTATCTCATGGGCACTAAATAATCGCTATTCTTTGAGTAATACATTTCAAGTCATTCAAAGAATGAGGAAAACTAATCTTAACACGTCCCTTTTATTTCCAATGATCAAGGTCTCAATTTTAGTAGCTTCTTTGCCAGAATTTTTCAGAATTGAATTGAGAATTGCCAAAACTCCCCTAGAGACATGAGAGTTTTTCTGAAAGAAGTAAAGAGAAGGGGCCCTACTCTTGGGGGTAGTAGCCCTTTGAGGAATGGAGAAATGTAAAGACATCATCGCCACATCATACTAGTCCACGAAATCCCCCAAAATATGCACTCAGATTTCTTTCCATGAGGGCTGGGTCCACCTGTAGCCTCTCACGTGAGTCCCTAAATTCCTGGTGGCTGTCCTAAACACATGCATATCATGAAGCCACTGCAGAGCGTTATGGGTAGTGAAACTGTCCTGACTATTCCCAGATTTAAGGAGCCACAGAAGTACCTAAAGACTCACGAATGCTATTACATATTACATGATTCGTAAATATGAGTTTTCATAATGTCCTTTTGCTACAAGCAGTAATAAACTTACTTTGAACATTAAACTAGTCCTCTGAGAGTGGGAGATTTCAGCTGTCTGTAAGAAATACTGATGAGGGGGCGCCTAGGTGGCTCAGTCGGTTGAGCGTCCGACTTCAGCTCAGGTCATGGTCTCATGGTTCATGAGCTTGAGCCCCATATTGGGCTCTGCACTGGCAGCTCAGAGCCTGGAGCCTGCTTCGGATTCTGTGTGTGTGTGTCTCTCTCGCTCTGTCCCTCTCCTGCTCACGCTCTGTCTCTTTCTCTCAAAAATGAAAAAACGTTAAAAAAAAAAAAAAAAAAAGAAATACTGATGAGGAGAAACCTGAAGGAATAAATGGGATGACTTTGGCTTCAGCCTGACTAGACCACCCAAATGGCTCTGAGGAAGACATTTAATGCTTCCGGGTCCAGTTCCCTTGTTTGTAAGAAGAGGGAGTTGAACAACCTCATCTCTCAAGTACAACACCGATTAAAATGTCTATGATATGTGGTTTAGGTAAAGTTCGCTTTATGCTGTGTCCAGAATAAAGAAGAGACTATGTCTTGTAACCAGCTGGGGTTCAGACTTTACTGGGGGCAAAGCTGTGGTTCACATAGCCTTTTAATGTAATCATCAACATGTTCTATGTTTTACTGGATCAAAAGCTACACTAACTAAACGTTCAACCTCTCCTTACAAAACATTCTCACTTCCATCCCTTTATAAAGCACTGGGCAAAGAAACTGATGGGAAAACAAGATGTCCCCTTTGAAGAAATTATCCGCCTGAGTTAAGGCAAAGTGAATTGGGTGCATCGTGATTTCATTACTTCTCTTATCTACATAACTGGGTAATTATTTTTTTTAAACAGCATTTCTGTGGTGACTCTAACTTGCCTTGTTACTTGGGACTTTATAACTTAATAGATTGTGTTCTTTCACATTTCGTGTTCTTCCTGTTTAGAGGCACACCTTGACGGGCCATGTTTCATCCCATGATTTTAAAAGATACGGAAAGGAAGGGGTATTTCCTCATGTGTACACACGGAGCTACCTGAGGCCACTCCGGCAGAACAAAAATAAGCCCAAACCGGGGCGCCTGGGTGGCTCAGTCGGTTAAGCGTCCCACTTCAGCTCAGGTCACGATCTCGCGGTCCGCGAGTTCGAGCCCCGCGTTGGGCTCTGGGCTGATGGCTCAGAGCCTGGAGCCTGCTTCCGATTCTGTGTCTCCCTCTCTCTCTGTCCCTCCCCTGTTCATGCTGTGTCTCTCTCTGTCTCAAAAATAAATAAAACATTAAAAAAAAAATTAAAAAAAAAATAAGCCCAAACAAAACAAAAACTGAACAGATATGCAACAAAAAGTTGCCTCAAACCAGAGACCTCTAGTCTGGGAAGACTTTAGTAAATAATAATTCAGTCCCAGTTTTCTGCCAGGACAAGTGCAATAAAAATTGTAGCCATGAAGAAAAAACACAGACGGCTTGCTCATACTTCGTGAACAGCAAACAGAGAGAGAGCTACATAGCCAAACGCAGCCCACACACCACCACAAGGTCAGGGAGTACTGGGAGAAAGAAAAAGTCCCTGAAAATCCCCTTTTCTACCATCTTATCTCTGTTCCAGAGCCCAGGGTAATCACTTCCTATATCTATATCTCTTCCTAGAATTGGCATTTTCCAGAAGGCTTCCAGGGGTAACCCAGTCCTTATACGCACATCCAAATGGGAAGACCAGAGCTAGAAGATCCTGGTTTTGTCCCATTTGATCTCTTTTGCTTCAGTCCGCATAGGAATGTGTTGAAAATGAATATATACAAAGACACTCGGGTTCTCTCACCTAGAGAACCGAGGGCTGATGAGAGTTATAGGAAAGGACGCCTCTAGTAAGATGTAGAAGCTGGTACAGTGTGTGATGTGGACCAACTTTCCTGCAGCCTGATTGTTTTAAAGAATTCTTTGTACTTCATTCTGATTCCTCTCTACCACATTAAAGTCATCTCTTCCCATGCTGCCCTCGGTGAAAACAGCATCACAGCCGCTAAGTCTTTTCCACTTAATATTCATGAAATACTCCCTCCCATTCCTGAAGCCCAGATCCCCATCGGTTTTACAGAAGAAATACCAATTCCCATCCCAGCAGCTTGTAGACGGCTGTACTTTGGGGACATGTACTATACAGTGCAGGATGATGAACAAGGCTTTTTCTTGCCATGGAGCTGTGGCAGTGAGCACAGAGCACAAAGCTTGGCCTACAACACATCCAGAATCCATGGAAAAATTCCATCTCAGTTTGTGGATTCCTGAGGCACTGCCCTAATCTCTAGATCATCAAGCTCTCGAATACTGATCAGCAGCTACGTGACATGAGGGACCCACAAAGGATCAATGACTTGGAGGCACACTTCCGGCATTCCCAAGTAGCTGTTGTGTGCGTTACCGAGACAGGCATCACTTTATATTCTTGCTTCCTTCTTCATGCAATCAAAACTTCATAATAGGGGCACCTGGGTGGCTCAGTCGGTTTAACTTCCAACTCTTGAGTTTGGTTCAGGTCATGATCTTGTGGTTCATGGGATCGAACCCAGCATGGGATTCTCTCTCACTCTCTCACTCTCTCTCTGCTCCTCCCCCACTCATTTTCTCTCTCTCAAAAATAAATCAATTAATTAAAAAACAAACAAGCAAAAACTTTATATTAAATATGGCCCTTGGAGTGCTATTATGAAGTGCTTGCCCACGGAAAGGCAGAATTTTACTATAGGTTTCTTTTTTTTTTTTTTATTTTCCTCTCAACCCTACCCTCAATCTTTGTCCGTGGAAGAAGAGCACAGAGAAAATAAAGCACAGACTATTCCAGAATGGTTTCCATCCACTCAGAATAAAGTTAAGGTCCTCCAATACCTAAAACATATACCCTCTTACCTGACCCTTGAATCTTGATTGAAAGGTTTACAAAATATAGCAATATCTGCTCCTAGAAAATATATAATTGCACTCAGGACTAAACAGTAACGTCTTTCTAACTCAATGACTAATTCACTTTACCATGATGCTCCTTTAAAAAACTTTTTTTTTTTTTAATTTGGATATAGTTGATACACAATATTACCCTAGTTCCAGGTGTGTACGATGCTCAGTTTTTAAGATAAGAAAGCTGAGCTGCAACAAAAATGGAGTCATTTTCCCAAGACCTCAATGCCTTTTCAGCAGTCAGGTCAGTCTTGCTGGCTCTCAAATGTGTCATCAGGCTTGTGCTCTAATACAAACGTGTAAGCACGCCACATACATGCACACGTGTGCACGTGCACACACAGACACCTTTCCTACCTCATCAAATCCCATCTTGTCTGGATATTTAGGGACAACGGAAACAAACTGGGAGGGTTCCATTGGAGGACGGTCAACTGGAAGACACAAGAAGCACACAGAGCACTCTGTTAGCGAAAGGCTCAGAGAACCGAATTCCATCCACACATCTGATGTCTAGGAACACCACCTGGATGTCCGGGACAGGGGGTAACCACTCAGCAGTTCTCCAGGACTGAGTGGCTACACAGGAACCCTAATGGTCAGGGTTTCAAGAACACTTATTTATATGCAGACTGGAATATTCGCCCCATTTCCCTTAAGGGTAAAGATTAAGGGTGAAGGCTCTGGAGTCAGATGACCTGAATCCAAACCTTGGTCTGTGAAGGTCTGGAAGAGTTAGTTAAGTGTCCTCTCCAAACCTGTTTCTTCACGTGTTAAATCAAGATAATAAAAGTGTATCTCTTAGGGTGTAGTAAAATTTAAATGAGATCTGTATGCAAAGCACTCATCCCAGTAAATTAGCATAGTAAAAACTCAGTAACTTTCAAGCTATTACTTTACTGTGGCTTATAACGAAAGACCTCAGAACTGGGCCAGACTTCTTCTAAATAATGCCTTCTCTGTCTATTTTAAAGGGCCAAAGTCTGGGGCTATTTTTATCCCATCCAGGCAGGTTTAGCTACAGGTATGCAAAAGGTCCTTTATTTTAACACAAACTCGCCTCTGGGGGCCAAACCACATCCCCACACTTGGTACAGCGCTCACAGGTAAATTTCCAGATGGGAGGGGCACTGCATCTTAAGTAGTAAAAGATTTATTTATTTGATACCCCAAAAAAGTTCTCTTTGCGAACTACACATTTGAAAGGTCGGAAGCAACGCTGAGTTAGGAACCTGAAAAGGTCTTGAAGAATTTTAGAATTGTAAATTCAAAGTACTCATTTCGTTTTCCTTAAAGGGATAATAAAAAGAAAACCAAGTCAGAGCTGGTAACCGAGAGGTTGGAGTAACTGTTGGCGGTGGCCTTCACTACTCAGCAGTACCCATCTCCTCCATTCCGGGCCTAGGAGAGGAATCACTTCCTCACCCTTGAAATTGGTCATGGCCTCGTGAACTGCTGCTTCTCAGCTCTGCAAGCCCTTCCCCCCGCCTGCCCCCCACCCCCACCCCAGCCCCAACACAATGGCCAGAGTAGCAGATGTTTGATAAAGGAGAAATCCCACATTTGAAGTAGCCTAGAATGATGTGCTAACATATGCAGGACAGCTGCCCAGAAGGGCACCAGGACCACTGTAGACCTTGCATAAGAAGAAGTAAGCCACTGCTCTATGCAGCCAGTGGAATTTTGTCACTGTTTGATATCCTAGCATAACCTCTTCACCCTTTTGACTGAAACACTGTCCATAGAGTATTGTTTGTTTAACTCATGCTTCCCTGGGACATTAAAGAGAAACCAGGACATCCAGTGTCACCTGTGATCAAATGACATGAAGTTCTAGAAGGTGGTGAGACAGGTTTCCTAAACCAAACCCAACAGTTGTTGGTCTCATGACTTCAACCCTGACCCCTATGGTCACATTTCCGTGAGTACACAGTGCATGTGTTTCTGTTCCCACCGGGAGCCTAGAATATTTTGTTCCTTTCTGCTTTACCCCGCTCCTCATTAATTATTTTTAAATCAACAAATATTGATCAAGGGGGCACCATGTACAGAGTTAGGCTTTTAAGAGAAAGAAACTTCACATACAAACTCCTTTTTGTTCACAATGTTGTTTGAGGAGCTGTCTGGCTCTCCCTCCTTGGGACTGGGAGTTGGGAGGGGGTTATATTTTGAGTTACCCTTTTCATGCTGTTGGTCTCTGTCTGGCACTCACATGGCTAGGTGGCTTTAACGTTTCAGCCAAAGAGACTGCCATTTTGCTTCCATCAAACATGGGTAGTCACTGCATTCACAGGACAAGTGTCCCCCCAAAGCCACAAGTGGCTAGCTCCTAGAAGCCACCATTGAGCAAAAATATGAGAACTATGCCTGGGTTTTGTCACTGAAGACAGAGCTAAGCCACTGGGAAAGACGGAATGATGCAAGTAAGACGTATAAAACTTACTATGCCAGGAGAAGGGATGTGTCCTTGTTTCATCAGAGTCGAAGGTAACCTGTACACCAGCTTCGGTTTGGGGTCGTTTCTGACGCCATCATTCCCAATTTATCAGTCCCTCACTGAATCCCTCCCTAGACACAGTCCCCCACTGTACCACCAATTGGGAAAATATGCTTCTTTGGCTCCTAGATAGTTTCAAGATCTAGGAATAAGCATCATAGCTATTATTGTAGAGATCCTATTACTCACTGAACTCTGGGTTACACCCTCCACACATGTAATCCCAGTTATTTTAATCTTCACAACAGGTACTATGGGATAAGTATGAGTGTCCCTATTTTTACCGATAAAGAAACAAAGGCTTAAATATAACTTGCCCAGGGTCACAGAGCTGATAGAACTGGTAGGTGAACCGAAGTCTGACTCCTGGACCCTCGCCCCCACTCTGCCTGCCCCCAAAACTGGTCCTTGGTAGCCACTGGCATCAAGTTGGCCTTAGCAACTGGACTGAGTTCACAGTGGCTCAGTTAGCTAAGTCTTTGCTCCTGGGTGACCGTTGCTTGTTGTCTTGTCTATAGTCCATACTGGGCCACACACCATCCAGTGTACAATGTACCAGCCCAGTCATGCAACCCGAAATCTTGGAGAGATTGGGCTTGCACCAAATCCTAACTAAATCATAATCATTTCATCATAATCCAAAAGTTGCCCTGAACTTCTTCAATTGCTGCAGTTACGACCTTAGCTCAGGTCCTCACTCACCATGCCTGGGCTGTTTTAATATTTTTCTAACACTCACGCACTTAGTCTTGCCTCCTTCTAACTTGTTATGCACACTATGGTCAAAATAATCTTCTTCAAGCATGGTGCTGTTCGTGACCACAATAGTCACACCTGACAGTCTGCAATTGGTTAAGGGCTTTCATAGTCAACCACACCATTTAGCTTCACTTATTTTTTTGGTCGTTTGTTTTTATAGATGAAGAAATTGAGACCCACCCAGATGTAGACTTGCCCAAGGTCAAATGGTGAATCAACTAGTGCCCAAGATCAAATAGTGAGTAATTGGTAAGGTTATTGGATCTTCTGATTTCACATGCAATAATCTTAATAACCTTTACATGACATTCCGTTGCTCCAAAATGCTGTTACTGAGAATGGGCACCTAAGATCTCCCATCACCTCATGCTCTGGCTTGCAAGACGAGTCTCCTCATGCCACATATAGCCCATTTATTTCTATCACCTTTATAAGATCTAATTTTCTGTACAGGACGCACCTTCTCAAATTTTCTATATAGCTCCTAACATATGAAATGAGTAAGTACATGTGGAGCGATGCACACGGTGCTTTCAGCAAGTATTAGCTCCTTGTTGTTACAATCTCCTACCTCCCACCCTACCCGGGTTCTTTCCCTCTGATCTCTGAAGCTCCAGTCCGTAGTTCATCAGCTCTTTGACATTTTTGGTCCCTTATTTTTTCTGATTGTCTCTTCATCTTTTTATTTTAACTAAACACTTGGCGTTCCTTTAAGGATGCTGCCTCCCTGTCACCTGTGAGAGTAGAAGCTGATTTTTCTCACCTCCCCCAACTCACTCCAAACTGTTTTCCTTTCATCCCTCAAAACTCCCAGGTTCTCTGAAGTGTATCTTAGCACCCTCTCTCTCCTAGTCATGCCCCCTCAGCCACTGATAATGACAGCCTTTGGCTCACAATCTTGCTGTCCCTGCCATAATTATTAAAACCTCAGCATCCACATGGTGACCCACCCAACAGGCTGCTTCTAGGTCCTTGCATCACTCTTTCAGTGACTCACTACCACATTTGCTTTCATCACATCCTTCAGGTCCTCATGTCCATCTGTACCCAATCCAATGGGTTAGCACTCTTGCCCCACTTGTAAAGACTCTTCATTTGCTACCACTAATCTTGTTTGGCAAAATCACAATCCTGCTTGTACCTGATTACCCACTTAGCACCAAGAATACTGCAAAGAGAAACTCACACAACTGTGTTGACTGAGTCACTTTAAAATTACAACCACAGATGTCAAATTGGCACTCGACATTGCCAAATGATGCAACTGTACTTCCATAGTAAATCTACTTTCCCACTCACTGAAAGATCTGTTTTATGCCTTGTCCTCCCTCCTGAAGCCTCTAGCACCTCTCTCAAACTGATGTACTATGTACTTCATAAAGAAAATACTCAAAGTCTAAGTAGACCTACCTTTTCCTTCTACCTCCAGTGCACAAAGCCAGCCTCATCTGCACCTACACATTCTGTCTTCCCATCTGCTAGAGTGGAAGAAGCATCTCTGTTCCCACCTAGGACAACTTCTCCAAAATTGTCCTAGATGACGAGGCTTCTTATTTTCGCAAGGATTTCAGCCTTACAACTAACTTCTCTTCTACATCATCCGGTTCTCCTTATATAGTGGATCCTTCTTGCTAGCATATAAATATGCTAAAATCCTATCTCAACAAACACAAAACAAAACAACCTTGCCTTTGGTCTCTCACTCCCTTTCGGCCACCATCCTATCTCTCTCTCCCCATCTCAACAAGATTCCACCTTCCCATCTCCCCATTGTCCTCCCTTTGGCTCACTCCAATGGGCTGGTGTCCTCATCATTGCACCGCAGTGGCTCTTATGAAGGTCATCACAGATTTTTATCTTGACAGAACCAATGAGAATTGCCCTATCCTCATTTTACTGGGCTTCTCAGCAGCATCTGGCTCCTTCCCGAGACACTTCTCAGTTTTTCCTTCCAGCTTTTTGGCTGTTTGACTCCCCCCAAGGATCTGTCCTGTTCCTTCCCCTCTTCTCTTTCTATGATCTTTTACTAAACAAGTGCACACTGTTCCATGGCTTCAAATATCCTTTTAATGCTGATGACTCTCAGATGTCTGTCTCCAGATGGAGTCTCTTCCCTGAACTCGACTCCTATCCAAATATCTCTTAACCTCTCTATTCAGATGTTAAAAAAAAATCATAAGCTTACATGACCAAAACTTCCCTCTCCAAATCTTTTCCCGTTTCATTAAATAGTATGCCAGGCCACAAGCCTGGTGTCATCTGGATTCCTTGCTTTCCTTCGTGGGCTGCATCTGGTTCTCTGTAGGTCCCATTGGCTCTACCAATAAATATACCTTAAACCCACCTGCTCCTCATCACCTCCTTGCTACATCTTGCATCCCAACCACCATCTCCTCTCACCAAGAGAGAGGTATCGCTCCTCCTATACTCGAGTATCCACACCCCAGACAGAATGATCTTTCTAATGTATAAATAATGTCATGCCACTCCCCCCACCCCATCCCACATGGAGTCCCGTTACTCTTAGAATAAAATCTGAATTCCTTACTGTGGTCACAAGGCTCTGCATGATCCGGACACTTCTTCCTTCATGATCTCATCTCCTTCTACTCAACTCCTCATTTTGTGTACTCTAACCACATGGGCCTTTTGCTCCCGGAGCGTTACCAGCTCTCCAAACACCCTCTGCAGTTCCTTCGGCTTGGAACACTCTTCCCCCAAATATTCATGTGGCTGCTCCCTCGATACATTGTCTGCACCTCGTGTTAGAATATACATTCACTGATGACAGGGCTTCTGCTGATTTTACTCACTACTGTATCCCCAGCATCTTGAACAATCCATGGAACATAGTTAAGTGTTTAGTACTTAAAGCCTGACTCTCCCTTCTAAAACCTTCCTTGCCTCCTTACTGCTTTCTGGATGGTGTTCTGCTTTAGTGGAGCATTCAGGGACCACGACAGTTAAGCCACCCTAACCTTCAAACTTCATTTTCCTCTATTATTTAAAGCCAAACCTCGTGTAGAGTGAGAGTGCTTTTCAAACAGTATCTTTGCTCAGTTTCCTCTGTTATAGCGCCCTCACCATATCACTTCTTCTGTGTAAACTGTACACTTCTAGCAAAGCCCAGCTTGACAACCACCAGGACTTGAAGCTCTCAGAGAATACACCTGCCCGAACAATTTCTCACTATTCCAAATTCCAATTGCCCTTAAATCTTCTCCTTTCACAAAGCACTATCCTGCATCATTGGGGTCTTTTTTATGTTTGTCCTGTGTCTCCAGTTAAATACATACCCAAAACAGAGACCTGGTTGTAAAATGTTTTGAATCCCCAGTACCCTCATAGATTGTAGGAAGGCATTCAGTGTTTGTACATAAATATAATATAATTCCTGTTCTAATGCTTCAATTGGTATAGTCTATTAGCAGCTGTTTCTTTACTGTTCATTGGGTTCCAGATGCTGTGCAAAATGCATTTAACACCTGGCCCGTTTTTCCTGAGGACACTTGACGGATATGATTTCATTATTAATCCTTAATCCTACAGGGGCCTCCAGTCTATATTTCTGCATTACTATCCTCCAAGGTTTATTTTCTAATTATTTTTCTTACTCCAATCATGTTCTACCTTTTAAAATTCAGAATCTGAAATTTTAACAGAATTATAACTAACGAAGGTAAATTCAAGAATTAAACAAAATGCCACACATAAAGTGCCTAGCAATAGAGCTGGTATGCACTGGGAGATTAGAAATGGCAGCTATAAATTACAGGTTCTTCTCAGATGAATTCTACTTGTGTAGCATTGTGCCATGCATATTTATAATTTATATAATTTAAAAAACTTTATCGACAATGTGTGTGCTTCTACACAGAGGGAAGCTTCTGTGCTCTCAGTCCTATGGTGGAAAACAAGAGAAGGTAAGTCTTTGGCCTTCTCTGAGCTGGCATCTACTTGGAGTCAAGTCTGGCAGGCACGGAACAGGAGTGATGGCGGGTGTGTGTGTGTGTGTGTGTGTGTGTGACACATTACCAAGGTCAAACTGAGTCCTAATAACAGCAACCCTTCGATATTTTATGGAGTTGGTGTACATTGTTTTGTTTTGGTTTGTTTTGTTTTTGCTCCTCCCAACCCTGCAAAGTAAGTGCTATTATCCTCCCTCCGCAGATACAGGAACTAAAGCTCCGGGGGGGGGGGGGGGTGGAAAATTCTCCCTCCAGAAGTGACAGGGCTTGGGTTGAAATTCATTATGCTGCATTCCGGTTCAGTGCTCTTTGCAATACAGTTTTCATCCATTTCCTCATTTGTTCTTTTGCTTGTGTGGCCATACTTGGAGCAAATACTTGTTTGGTACCAACCATATGTCCTGTCCTGTGCTGGGTCCTTGGGATAAAAGGCAGTAAGATGCTGCCCTCATCTAGAACATAGACAATAGGCAGAAACAGTATGTGTTAAAGAAATTCACAAAGGAACTTCCTATGGGCTGGTTCAAGAAATACTATAACTGCACCAACTCCCTAGTCAATCCTTATTCCCCGCCCCCCGCCATGAATACTGGGGATTTTTTCTACATTATCCCTATTATTCTCTACATACTTAGAGAACAATAGTGTCTCTTGTTGCCTTTTTCAAACCCAGGACACTGAGATGAGGAAAGACTGGATGGCTTGCAAGCTATCATGCACATCAGCATGCAGAGGTTGTGACGGGAGGAGTGCTTGCCCTCATCCCACATATAGTCTGTGCATGTACTTTGCTCAGCACCACTGATGTGCTCCCCGTATATTGAGCAGACTGATATTTTGCAAACAGAAGCTTATATAAATACACTAGGAGAATCTGCTATTTAAAGAAAACTTCTGATGACTCTTTTAAATTATTATTGTCTTCCTTACCCTCTGGTCCCAAACATGTTTGTTAAAAAAAAATTCTCTGCTTTTTTCTCTATTTTTTGGCTTCTTAATTACTTCTACAACACTTTGAGTTCTGATTCAGCCTTTTCCGAAACCATTCTTATCATGGGTATTATCTGAAAAACTCCACTGGACTTTTTCTCAGTCTTTATCATACTTGAATGTCCTTCCACATCTCATGCTCCTGTGTTATTGAAATTCTGTGACATCACATTATCTTGTTATGGAATCCCTACTCAACATCTTTAGGCTTGATGGACTTATCTCTCCATCTACTCACTGGGCATGTCAACCTAAACCCATGTGTTCATTTATTCATTCACTTAGCCAACAAATCTTTACTGGGTGTCTACTAGGTGACAGGCAAAGGGCTATGCCTTGAGATGAACATGATGGAACAGCTTCAGAAGAATAGGTGTGAACTCTTCTTTAAATGTTTGGTAGAATTCCCCTGGAAAGTCATTTGGTCCTGGACTCATTTTTTTGGGGAGATTTTTGATTACTAACTCGATTTCTTTACTGGTTATGGGTATGTTCAAATTTGCTATTTATTCTTGTTTCAGTTTTTGTAGTTTATATGTTTCTAAGAATTTGTCCATTTCTTCCAGATTGCCCAATTTATTGGCATATAATTGTTCACCATATTTTCTTATTATTGTTTGTATTTCTGCTGTGTTGGTTGTGATCTCTCCTTTATCATCCTTGATTTTATTCACTTGGGTCCTTTCCTTTTTCTGTTTGATCAAACTGGCTAGGGGTGTATCAATTTTGTTAATTCTTTCAAAGAACCAGCTCCTGGTTTAATTGATCTGTTCTGTTTGTTTGTTTGTTTTGGTTTCAATAGCATTGATTTCTGCTCTAATCTTTATTATTTTTTATCTTCTGCTGGTTTTGGGTTTTATTTGCCATTCTTTTTGAGATGAACATGACAAAAAAGGCATTTACTGTCTGAGGGTGGGGAGCAGGAAATAGATACTCACAGGCAACTCAATGGGTCTAAAAACGAACTCATGACTTTTCTTTGCAAATGTCTCCTTAATTCTACATGCTGTATACCCTTTAAAACTCTTACTGTTATCCCCAAACACTCAAGTCAGAACTTAGAAGTTGTTCTCTGCTTCCCTTTTGCTCAGCTACAGACTCTTGGTTAAATCCCTCCAAGACTATGTCATAAGGTTCTCTTAATCTTTCCTTCCTCTCCATTCCCCCTGTTCCTGCCCCAGCTCAGATCCTCACTATCTTTTGCTAGGTTACCATGTAATGTCAAAAACGACCTCTTCGCCTCTGGCCTGAGCCATCCACTGTCCCCCCCTATTCCAGCCATACTTCCCTTACCATGAGGGTGGCCTTTAGAAATCCAGATTTCAACCTGACATTTCTCTGATAAAAATCCCTTTAAGAGCTCCTCTCTTTTCAGGAAAAGTGCAAACACCACCTTATACATTAGAGGTCCTTCTGGCTGGGCTCTTGCCCACCTTCCAGCCTCAGTTCCTGCCGTGTCTCCCCAACCATCGCTACTGCCCACAGACGTACCTCCTATACTCCAGTGATGAATAACAGAATTTCTCAGATGCTGCATGAAAATGAACTGAAAAAAGCCAACATCCTCCCCTAGGCAGGGTTTTGCCATTACCTTCTCCTTTAGCCACCACTGAACATTATACGTTATAATTATGATAGCGAGTGATTATTGAGCATTTACCAATTCTGACATCATTCTAGACCCAGAGGCAATCACGATGCAATGTTTAAGGATGTGAGTTTTGCAGATAGCAAGACTGGTTAAAATCCCAATCTGTTATTTGTTTAGCAAAACGATCTAGAGCAAGTTACTTACACTCTCTCTCTACACCTCAGTTTCTTCATCTTTAATATGGGGATAATAAAAACCCTGTCATTGCTGTTGGGTTAGTGAGACAATATACAAAAAATGCTTAGCATAGTATCTGTTACATGATAACCTATTATTAAGATGAAGTCATAATTATTGTTATTAGACTTTATTTGTATAAAGTATAGATGGATAGATTGATAGAATGGAGAATTTGCCCCCAAACACTAAAGCTTTATCTCCATTTCATAACTAAGGAGGTTAGATTACTTTTCCAAAGTCATATAATTAGAAAGCATAAAAGCTTTGAGTTTAAATCTACACCACAAAATACCAATACGGCCCTTCTGATATTGTACAAAATGTATTTACTGCGTACCCAGCTCTCCACCTGGATCGGAAGCTCCCTAAAGGCAGACCTTGTCATATTCGTATGTCACAAAGGAAAAGTTTAAGAACGAATTAACAAATGAATAGCTATAGTTCAGCCAAGGCAGACGGATGACTGTGAGATCACAGTCCTGGGAGAAGGGAAAGGTGGCTGGTGTGGTCACGGTGGCAATGGAGCAAGAGCCATCACCCGAGCTCCTGGGTCACTCACTCATTGCTTCTATCTGGACGTGGATGAGGTTCTCTATGTCTTCCTGCAGGGTCTGATGGGACTTCAAGGGGATGGGCAGGTAGCCATAGTGTTCTCTGTTGCAGAGGTACATCTGGATGCCTGAGGATCCAAGAGAGAAATAAAAGCAACCAATCAGAAAACACGGTTCTTGGTTCTCTAGAGACAACTAAGGGAAAAAAGCTCGGACTGTGGCTAAAGCTGAGTTTGGCACTGGAAATGAATAAGTAGTTGTTTCAGACACTGCCTGTAGACCTCAAAAATGCTCTTTAGTAAGAAAATTTAATGCAGCATTGGGGGCTAATAAAAACCGGGGGCCACTCTTCAGCTCAGAGGAAATTGATTTTTTTCTCTCTGAAGAAAAAGCATACCCGTGGTCTGAAATGAGCACTAAAAGCACGACGGGATCAAAAGGAGGCAAGGAATTCCCATTCCAGAGAACAGAATGGAACACTGTAATCCGCCTACAGGAAATAACAAGAAGATGAGGAATGAAATCCACATTTGATATGAAAGCAAACAGGAAAATCCTGTGAGGCTGACAGATTATTAAAGCTAAATCTAGGCATATGGAGAACAAAAAACAAAAAAAAAAAAACAAAAAAAAAAAAAAAAAGAAGGAAATTTAGAATTCTCCACAGTTCTCCGAGGTTTTATTTCTCTTAGCAGGCATGGATTTGGAGTCAACCAACAGACATGAAACTTGTATGACGGATTCGTAAAGGGACAAAAAGACTGCATTTCAAGTCCTGCTAAGAATCTGTCATATGACAATGCCAGAAACATGCCTCAGTCCTCCTGTATTCAGCACTGGTTCCAAGGCCCCACATGACTAACTCCAAGAGTTGCACAGCATCTGTGTTTAACCAGAAAATTAGGAATATAGGAATCAAGATGGTCTCACAAAGATCCGACAACTGACAGTCCTGACTAATGAAAAGATTGCTTAGTTGAAAGAATGAGTCTGCCAAGCTCTGATCCGTGTGTCCAAGCTTCTGATTTGTTAATGGCCATAATCATCTATGCTTTACAGAGACAGAATTATCTGCATAGTGACTTCTCTATGTTGTGCAGATGAAATTTCCTCCAGTCGGCTGTATCACCTGCCAGACCAGGTGACGCTGTCTCACGGCATTAGCAGAGAAGAACAGGGGAAGAAAAGAGCCTTTAGCCTCTTCCTCACTGAATCTGGCACAAATCAGGGCTGGTCCAGCAAACGTGGTCACTTCTCTTGCTTCACCAAGTAAACTCACTAATTCTGCTGTTTGCCTACACAAATACTTCAGGGTCGCTTCAAACGAAAATGTACCCCCTTGCAAAGTCACGATGAGTTCAGGAAGCGGGAGGAATATGATTTCATGTTTACGTTGTCTCTCTATCCTAATTAGGTAAATCGTCTTACCATGCAACTTTCCAAAGCTTCAGTAAAAAGGGGAGATGAGACCTAGCCAAGCTGTCCATCAAATGTGAAGGGACAAGAAAGGCATTTTCACACAGCAAGGTCATAGATATTTACTTACCATCACACTTTCTCACAAAGTGACTGGATGATGTGGAAGAAGGAGGAGGAGGAGAAGGAAGGAAAAGGAGAGGAGGCGGATTACAGAAAACAAGGAGGCCCTGAGACATAATTGACAGGAGGGTCAACGTACGGGACAAGGGAAGGGCATCCCGCGTTGAGAGTTGTGGCACCACTCAGACAACAGCGGAAGGTTCCAGAAGAGAAATCTTCACAAACATGCAAAAAGAGAACATCTGATAAATCTGACCATTCTAAGAGATGCTTTAGACAATTAGGGCTTAGTTTTAGATTGTATTAGTCATAAACTAAGGGGAAAAGGCAGTCATTCAGTTAAATATAGAAGGAAAACTAGCCATAGTCCATAAGTGGCTCAGCTTTGAATTAGGTTCACATATTATAACAACAAAAACACCGGCCATTGATCTGTCTTAAATTGCCATGGAACTCTATCGGGAGGACAGTGTTGGGAGGACTGTGTTTGCATTGAGGGAGCACAGGCAGGAGAGAGAGCTACCTCCCCCTCTTCAGTGGTGGACAGTCAATAGATCACATCCAAAGTAAGTCCAGAGAATCAAGAGGTAGCAACACAATCATATTATTTAGAAACACAGACATTATATTATACTTCTGTCATCATCTGGAGGCGTTAAAAGTGCCGGTCTCTGGGGTACCTGGGTGGCTCAGTCGGTTAAGTGTCTGACTCTTGATCTCAGCTCAGGTCATGATTTCATGCGTCGTGGGATCAAGCCCCGTGTCGGGCTCCACACTGAGTGTGGAATCTGCTAGGGATTCTCTCTCTCCCTCTCTCTCTGCTGCTCTCTCCCTCCCTCAAAATAAATAAATAAACTTAAAAAAAAAGTATCTGTCTTCTAGAAGAGGGAAATGATGGTACAGGGGGGTGATGTACAAGAGACTTCTAATTTTATAATAAACCTTGGGGGACTATTTGAACTCTTTCAACTATGTCCATGGATAATTTGACAAAAACGTAACAATTTTAAAAGGAAACGTGTTGATAATTAGTTAAAGCCTATGAAGGAATCTGGTACTCTCAGTGAAGCCTACTTCTGGAGAAAACAATTTTCTTTCCCTGTGAAAAAGAATGGTAAATGAAACTTCACCTCGAAGCTCTGTGCTTGTCATATGAAAATAGCAAACATTTTCTTGTACTCATTAGTACCTTTATACTTGGATTGAGACGTTTATTTTTATCCTCGGTGATGAAAGATCAGATCCAGAGAGGCAAGGACTTGTCCAAGGCCATACAGTAAGTCATTAGCACAAAACCTTTGTCCCTAAAGAGCCAATGCCAAGTATCTCTCTATCTGCCCAGGGTTTTGAAGCCCAGGCTGAGAGCCAGTAATGACGCTGGTTGCCATCTTTGCACGTGGCCGGCACCTCTGATTACTACCAGTGATGTGCAGGAGGCAGGGATGCATGCCCGTCACCCACATCTCTTGCCTTTTTTGACTCAACAGCAGACGTTCAGAAGATGACTGGCTGGCGCCAGAGATGGTTCCTGTGGCCATGACACAAAGCCCACATCTCTGGCCACAACGGGACGTGAACTCCTGACCCTGGCTTCACTATAGCCACAGAGACTCTTCTGCGACCCCTGTGCTCTCTTCTGGGGCCAGCTCAGCAGCTACACCTCAGGGCACCACCACACTTGGGTTGCGCCTCCCACTCATCAACCGCACATCGCAACGACTGGAGTCAGAGGTGAAAGGGTAAGGAGCAAGGTCTGTGGTTAGATGGGCCGGCCGGGAACATGTAGAGCCTTTATTTCCTTTTGGACATTTAAAAAATGATACTTCAGAGGATGAAACACAGCTAGGGAGCTTCGCAGAGTGAGAAAAAGAGAACACAAATTCTCTTTCATCAAGACTCTTGCGAGGGAGAAGGGAAGCGATTTGCTTTGGATGTCAGAAAGGAAAAGCATCCATGGGCTGTGCAGGACTCCCAGGCTCATTCTTCTCTCTCTTGGAAATACTTTAAGAGAAGTTCAAGTGCCACCAGGGGAGCCACAGGACTATCAGGAAAGCTCTTTCCTTCCCCCAAATGACAGTGATTCTTTCCTGCTTGACTCCTGGACCTGTTCACGGTTTATACCATCCATGTGACCCTCAGGTTTCCCTGTTTGACAGCTATTACTCATGCTTCCACATGTAAAGATCTTATCTCCCCAAGTAGCACAGAGCCTAACACGATCCTAGGTACAAAGGCAAAACCTAGAGTATGAATTCCCTCTCCTTTCTTTTCTACCTCCTCTCTCCCCAGCTGAATCGCCAAACAGCTTTGGGCCTCTCCACCTTCAATGTCCTGGGAAGGCCTAAGGGGAGTGTGACCACTAAGAAATGAAGTCTGAGTGAACAGGCCACACACAGGACAGAGCTGAAAAATTCCTATCCAGCCTGTGTCCCTCTTCCAGCCCCAAATACAGTTGTTGGTTGAAAAACTACATCATAATAATTTAGTGCATGGGTCACAAAACACCTTATGCAATGACTGTAAATGAGAACTCTGTTAGGCAAGGGCCATTATTGTACTTCTGAATAGTTCACTTTCTTGGAACACCCTTACTGCAAACTCTGAAGCCAGGGGACTGGCACACTGAAAGGAATGAGAAGGCCCTGAGTCTGCTTCCCAGCCTGGAGAAGTCAGAGCAAATCACAGGCCATGTTAAAAGAGGCAGTTTCCATTAACACTGACGCAAGAACCTTCATGAAAACTCTCAATCCAGATGAGGATAAGAACCCTGCTTTTGCCTTGACACGGGGCTAAAGAATGCCTACACCGGGCCAAAGGGTCTAAACGGCTCTAGCAGCCAAGGGAAAATAGCCTTCCACATGTCCACCAAATATTCTCATTCCTACCAAATCCACAACTGCTGAGTGGGACACCTATGGCTTTAAAGATAGCCTGACCTGTGAGCTGTGGCTTGAATTTGTATTAACATTCTCGCCTGCCAGCAAGCTGTCTCAGCTGCCTGGGGTCCTGATCTCACCCACCCTAACTTATACGGCCACATGAGTTTATTCACCATTCACCTACTTTCTAAACTCGCTTCTGCTGGCACTTAAGTAGCACATTTCTGGCTCATTGATGATGGGACCTGACTTCTCTCAGGAAGGTCTGAAATACAGCTTTGCTTCAGGAATGTCGTGGAACTTCCTGTTGAATTGCTTTCGTGAATTAAGTCCTCCCTGACTGCATGTGCAGGGTGGCACAAGAGAAAAAACTTAGCCTCCAACTGACTTGTCTTCCTCAAAAAGCCTGTACAGGCTGACTCCTCCTAAGTCCCACCAATGGAAATGCTTCCCAGTGGTTCTTGAAAGCCTTAAGTCTGGCTCTGCCTTTCCTTCCATGAGTACTGTGGCAGAGGCTGCTAGGTGCCTCCGTAAGTCTGTCCTCTCCTCTTTTGGAGTAAGAGAACTGAGGTTCTAGACTGCATAGAGTAAAGAGCACATTCTGAGCCTCGCTTACAGCTACGTGTTGACCTGTGACTAAGTTCTGGCTAACGGGATATGCACGGAAGCAATATGTTCAATTCCTTAAATGAAGAAATGCCTTCCCTCTCTGGCTTTTACTTAATGGCTACAATGCATCCATACTGATGAGACATCTTGGATCGTACAATTAAGCACGACACCTCATGGAGGATGGGGAAGCAACAGAGAAGCCTGGGTCTCTGAAAACTTTGGGGAACTGAGCCACTGTACCAGCTCAGACTTTTTAAAGAAGAAATAAACTTCTGATTTTAAAGTCTGGGGTCTTTGCCAGTGTTGTTTTGGGCCACTGTCACAGTTTCCTAATTAATAAAAAAATTCCTTATAGTGAACAAAATGATACAGTAGCACCATCGAGAACCAATCACCTGCTCATGGCTCTCCCCGCGGCCACTGTCTTCCCAGCACTCAAAAAGAAGAGAGTGGATTTCTGGGGAGGGGCCGGCCCTGGCTCTTGGTCATTGGTGCTCACCTGGACAACGATTAAGAGGGTGCTGGTATGGTTACCGCAAACAACTGTCTCTAATACTGCCTGGGGAAAAAAAGCTTTATATAGGACTGTTGTATAATAAGATGCACAAAAGAAAGGAGCTGGTTCGCTGCAGTGTTTCCATGGTGACGGAACAACTGAACATAAACAGTACCTGCTTGCCTGCTGGAGAAGGCAAAGACGATGATGTCATCAAAGGTCCAGGTGTAGTCCTGGTGTGGGGGATAGAACATCAGCTTGCCAGAGGCTTCCTTCCTGAGGTCAATTAGGAAGGTGGAGTGAACCATGGGGACGGGGAAGCAGCCCAACCTCTTCCATTCTCTAATCTGAAGGTAGTCTGGGGTCCGTTTATAGAAGCCCTGGAAAAGAGAAATAGGTGGGCTATGTTCTCCAATCCGAGGGCTTCATCTTTCCCCGTCTTCTGCCAGGCGGACTCCTCCTAAGTCCCCACCAGTTAAGGAGAAGTCCCCGAGCAAAGTCACTGCCCCTCTTCTTATCTTGGCCTAAGGATTTCCCACTGAGTTCAAGAAATGCTATTTACATATGAAATAGTACTTAAGGGTCTTGTTTTCAGAAATAATTTGGGTTTCAGCATTATCTCTGGATTTAATGATCTTATAAAAGTACATTTTCTGTTGCCATCTGGTAGAATTAAGAGGTGGTCAAGCAGGGGCGCCTGGGTGGCTCAATTGGTTTAGCGTCCGACTTCAGCTCAGGTCATGATCTCACGGTTTGTGAGTTCGAGTCCCACTTCGGGCTCTCTGCTATCAGTGGGGAATCTGCTTCGGATCCTCTGTCTCCCTCTCTCTCTATCCCTCCCCTGCTCATACACACACTCTCTCTCTCTCTTCCCAAAATAAATAAAAACTAAAAAAAAAAAAAAAGAACTGGTAGAGCAGAGCGGTTAAAAGCACAGGGTCCAGTGTCTAGCTGCCTGAGTTCAAATTCCACCTCAGCTACTTATCGTCTGTACGTCAGGTTACTCAACTTCGCTGTGCCTGTCTCCTCATCTGTACGACAGGCATGATGGCATTATCTGCTCCATGGGGTTGCCTCTAAAAATTAAGGATGGTAAAATCTGAAAACTGCTTAGAATACTGCCTAGCACCAAGAGAGCATCAACAAATATTGGCTAATATTAAAATCACTGTATTATATTGGCTAATGGTTTTAATTAAATATGCAAGTTACTTAAACACACAGCTAGAGGCTTCCACTGCCACTGCAGTTTCTCATTCAATATTCCGGTGAAGCTGCCACAGCTCCACACTTTTTTGGGGGGGTTCTCCTTTTGAAAGTTCCTTCTGGATGAGCACACAGGACAACCAACCCCCTTACTCTGTAGTTTTGAACACACTGGCTTGGAATGACCCAATTTGTTTTCCCCAAACTTAACTGTTCATTCAAAAGCGTTCTTTCCTCTGCTGAATACCCACTATGACTCAGGCGCTGTGCTAGATGCTAGAGACGCACCAGCAATGGGCATCCCCAGCCTTAGCCCTCACGACATGTGAGGCCCACTGGGGCTTACACTCCAGTGGCACCAACTGTAATTTGACTATTGCCAAAGCTGAAATCTGTCCCAGAAAAGATGAAGACATATGATGTATGCGTGAAGGCGTTAAAAGTATGTGGAAGCTTTGGGGTGCCTGGGTGGCTCAGTCGGTTAAGTGTCTGACTCTTGATTTCGGCTCAGGTCATGTTCTCATGGTTCATGAGTTTGAGCCCCATGTCCCGCTCTGTGCTGTCACATAAGGATTCTCTCTCTCCCTCTCTCCCTTCCCCTCCCTCTTTGTCTCTCTCTCTCCCTCTCTCCCCCTCTCTTTGTCTCTCTCTCAGAATAAATAAACTTAAAAAAAAAAAGGTATCTGGAAGCTTTGAAGGGCATCTTGAAAAATGTTTTAGGCGGCAGCATGCTCACGGAATGAGTGTCAGGCTTCACAAAGCCAGCACTCTAAAGGGCACCCCGCTCGGTGGTTACAGAAGTTCCCACATGGTCGCCATATTTTATGGTCACCCATTCTGTTGTGATGTCAGGACCCACACATGAGGCACTGCAGCCACTTCTACCTCTCTGACATTCCCTTCGGTGCCTAGAGAAGTGTTCTAGCTGAGCCAGCCTGAGCACTGACCACGTGATAACATAGAAGGATCACAAGTTAAGAACTTAAATGATGTGTTTTAGAGTCATCTTAATCTTCCTCTAGCTGTTTGATCTCAGCCCAAAGATTAACCTCTTTGAGCTGAGTTTCTTCCCTTGAAAACTGGGATAATAGTTTATTTGTCTCTCTTACAGGGTTGTAGAATGGATTGCATGCGATAAGGTCTATGAAGACACTTTGACAACTGTAATTCGTTATATGAAGTATTATTATTACTACAATTTAAAAAAAAATTATTTTGGGGGGGAAGGGGCAGAGGGAGAGGGAGAGAGAGAGAATCCCAAGCAGGCTCCACACTGTTGGTGCAGAGCCCAACACAGGACTTGAGCTCACGAATAGTGAGATCATGACCTGAGCCAAAATCAAGAGTCAGACGCTCAACCAACTGAGCCACCCAGGCACCCCATATTACTACAATTTTTTATTAGCCTTTAACTTAAGGTTTACTTACATCTTTCAATTTATGAGCATTCTTTCAAGGGATAAAGGAAACACTGGTTCTTTGAAGGGCTGCTAAGGACACATGTGAAATACAAAGTTCTAGACTACTTAGGAACAATATTTTCAGAATGAGAATTTTGGAAAACTTATGATGATGAGTCACTGAATATCCTGAGAGTGAGGGGAAGGAAGCAGAGAAAATATGAGAGAGAGAGAACGAATTAATATGCCTCCTGCAGACAGGCAGAGGTGATAGAGGTCTTTTTTGACAAAAAATGAATGTTGTTGGTAATAATTCCTGTTCTTGGCCAGACAACACCAGGGTCATTTTGTGTTTAAAGCCTCTGGAAACCAAGACCTGCCTTAAGCTTATGAAGTCATTGGCTGTTTCTGTTCCCACCCTAGCAGAAGACTGACTGAGGATGGTAGAAAGCCAAAAAAAAAAAAATAAATAAATAAAATAAAAAATAAAATAAAATAAAGGAGAAAAATTAGAATTGCCCCTAAGTTGCTCTCTATTTTACTGTGCAAAATAAGTGAGCACATTTCTCCTGTTTGCTTTTAATGATTAAAGCAAATAAGGAGATAATAAAAGCCTAGAGGCTGTAGTTACTAAAGCAATCCACCCTTGTTCCTGGTGTCAATGCAGAACTCATTAAAAACAGCCCTTGAGTGACTCTACCATGGGAAACACCACACATTATTAACTGAGAGTGTATGAATTTAGATGAACTTAATAAAACATTTTCTCCCCAAGGAACCGAATGTCTTTTATACGTATGAACTTAATGTCTCCTTAAAAGAGATGTGGGTAACACACATGCAAAATCTGTAGGAACTGCAGGAAACATTTATAACCAAAGAGGGATGCTTCACCCAGCAGTGTGCTAGAGCCACTGTGTGTTACATTTTCAGAAATTTTGCAAGCCACTTGACATTTTGGTAGCTTAAAATCTGTAAAAAAAAAAAAAAAAAAAAAAAAAAAAAAAAA